>NW_015150575.1:226334-227383 GCF_000732505.1 Cyprinodon variegatus
CACACCCTCATTTTCTTACACCCGATCACTTTTTCAAGATGAATAAGTTCATCTGTTGCACAGTTACAATGTAGCACATCATCACTCAGGTGAATTGTTTGGTTCGTTGAAAAGAACCAAGTTATTGTAGTTGTTTTGATTTTGCACAGCCTGGGTTATGTGACCCAGCTTTAACAACTGTTTCACTTTAATACAGTTATAATGTAGCACAACATCACCCGGGTGAATTGTTCAGTTCTCGGAAAAGAACCAAGTTTTTTTGTACTTTTGATTTTGCACAGCCTGGGTTATGTGACCCAGCTTTAACAACTGTTTCACTTTAATACAGTTATAATGTAGCACAACATCACTCGGGTGAATTGTTCAGTTCTCGGAAAAGAACCAAGTTTTTTTTGTACTTTTGATTTTGCACAGCCTGGGTTCTGTGACCCAGCTTTAACAACTGTTTCACTTTAATAAAAGCCATACTGGAGTGTGCATTTGTTTCATTTATTGCATTTAAGCATAACATTTAATCTATCTATATTTGTCAATATACAAGTCAAGTGGAACTTTAAGATCACTCACAAATATCTTGACCTTGGAATTGGAATCTACAATTTGTAGTTAACCTTTTATTTTTTTTTTTTACTCTAGCTAAAAATATCTGCACACAGGTAATATGAATGCAGGACTAGTAGTCATACAAATAGTTATATACAACGTACATATCTTGAACTTGGAAGTGGAATCAACAAGTTGTAGTTATCAACCTTTTTTATTTATTTTTTTATTTTTTTTACTCTAGCTAAAAATATCTGCACACAGGCAATATGAAGGCAGGACTAGTAGTCATAGAAAATACTTATATACAAAGTAAATATCTTGAAATTGGAAGTGGAATCTACAATTTGTAGTTATCAACCTTTTTTTATTTTTTTTATTTACTCTAGCTAAAAATATCTGCACACAGGCAATATGAAGGCAGGACTAGTAGTCATAGAAAATACTTATATACAAAGTAAATATCTTGAAATTGGAAGTGGAATCTCCAATTTGTAGTTATCAAC
>NW_015150575.1:229630-232310 GCF_000732505.1 Cyprinodon variegatus
GCGTAGAAGCAAGGTCTGGCAGGTGTTTATAAAGGGAAGGTCTCCTGATGAGTAGATGCGTCTCAGGTGTGCTGGAAGACTCCAGCCCTAGGAGACCCACGGCGCACTCTGCTGGAGACAGATGGTATTTTCCAGATCCCAACAGTAACTCCAGTCCTAAACAGAAAAAACAACAAAGAGCAGAAGAGGATCCTCGGCGCCCTCTGGTGGGCAAGCCTGAGGATCCCAACAGTAGTTCACTTTTCAGGTCAACTTCAAATAACTTGCGTAGATACTAGGGTGCCCTCTGTATTTGTCTGAACAGTGAAATACTATTGTATTAAAGTAATTTGTGGCATACAAGTAGGATACATTGTCTAGAAGCACCTATATGTAAAAATATAAATCTGAAAGGTAAAATACTAATAATGCAAACTCAGTTATGATAAATGTTGGAGGTTATAATCCTTTAAACAATTAATGTATGTAGCCACTTGAAAACCTCCCCTTGTCTGCATTGAGTAAATGAGTATAACTAAGTACATACCGACATTGTTTTCCACATGACCAAAATCCGATTAGTATGGGATTGAAAAACTTTCTGTCGTCTGCTATATATATTTTGTGATGTTTCTTTATTTTGGAGAGAAAACTATCCCATCAACCCTTTCTGCATCCTCTGTGTCGTCCAGTGATCCCCGACCTTTTTAACCCAAGATGATCTGTAAACCAAAAATGTACAAATCTTTCAACACAATTATGATGTTCAAGATAACATTATATTTAAAGGATAAATGTTCAAAACACATAAGTTGCTAAAACTTGGTTGTCAATGTGTAAGGCTGAATAAAAAAACAAAAAAACAAAAAAAAAAAACAGTCTGAAGTCTTGGTCAAAGTCCTCGATAAATCCATTTAATAAAACTTTTCAAATCAGGTTATTTATACAGCGCCAATTCACAACACATGTCATCTCAAGGCACTTTGCAGTTCACCAGATCATACAGTCAAATTGATTCAAAGCTTTCTATCTAAGGAAAACCAGCTGATTGCATCAATTCAAAGGTAATCCCTCACACTAAGCATGCTTGTAGCGACAATGGAGAGGAAAAACTCCCTTTTGAGGAGTGTACATGTAATGTTATGCGAGTAGTACAGTTAATTATGATAAACAGGTGTGTTATGATCATTAGGGATTATATTGTGGATAGCACATGTATGTTTTTCTTGAAAAAAGAAAAAAACGTTCTAGGGCACAAAACCCAGAAGTCTTCCAGGCGGCTTTAGAAGTTTTGTAGTCCTGTAATCCCAGGTTCTGGGTCGGTCGTCATTCATTTGTAAACCATGCCCTTTATCAATCTCCTGATAATAGAAAAAGGTACAACACATAAGCAGAAAAATCACACTTAGTGTTATTAGATATATTAGATATATAACAAGCACTACGAAGTTCAGGCAGTCATTCAGTTCACTCATTTGCCACGAATATTAATATGTATAAGCACTTTATTTTTTTGATCCAATACCATCTCAAACAGCCAATTAGAATTTGTATGCATCTTCAACTACTTTAAAAACTTTAGTCCTGTCAAGATTTGTTTGTGGATTGTTGACGCCAAAGCAGAGGCAGAGGTGAATATCTTGTTGATTTAATGATAGTAAACTGAAACACAGAGGCAGGTAATCCAAAAATGCAAATATGAAACAAAGTCCAAATAGGCAACCAGGAATCCTAAATCCAAAATGAAAACTAAGTCCAAACAAACAAGAGACCAGGAGTCTAAAAAACTAGTGATGTTTTGAGAGCAGAGGCTTAGAGGCGCGTGTCGAGTAATGGAGGGGGCGTTTCCCGGAAGCGCGTGTCGAGGCGTGATTCATTTAGAGGAGGGGCCAAAATTAATGACGTCCGAGGCCTTGCTACCGTGAAACCACGTGACTGCTTTAGGAAGCGGTTCGGGAAGCACAAGAATTTTGACAGCAATTGAAAACGCCTCAGTATTCAGTCAAGATGTTGGAGATTGGAGGAGTGCTGCTGTCAGAATGATAGAGTTTGGATGGATTCTAAGAATAGATTGGTTGTTTTTCCAACCAATGTAGTTGTTTAAAACTATTTTGGTGAGAATAAACAATGTAATCATCAAAAATCTGAGCAAGCCACCAGACAAAGTTAGTGTTAACACGTCAGCATTAAGGAGTATTTTCTCCATTCTACTGTTGTCCATATTAGTGGTGTCATCTGTAAGACACAGGCTCATGCCCTTGAGGTAGATGGTTCAAACCCAGCCTTTGACTTTTGAAAGTTGCAATTAAACTTAATTATTTTGGCTAATTAGACTAATTTGCATTGGTTTACCCTAGTAAAAATATACATTGGGTAAAAATGCTGCCAAATTTGGTCGGTTTAGCCAAAAGATTGGTTAAACACCAATTCTGACTAAATAAAACCAAAAATTTTTGAAAAACTATTGTTTCCTTTCATTTGCTCATCATTGCCCAATTTGCACAAACACTTTTACTGTCTGTTGTTGTTCTAAGAAATTTTACACTTAAAAAAACTTACAAAATATGTTATTATACACACTAACAATTAACAATTTCAAAGGAACTTAAAAGGGGGAAAAAAGAAAAACGTTGCAAAAAATCAGATTTTATTACCAACTGAAGTTCTGCCTTACACCAGTAGGTGGTGACATGTTCACATG
>NW_015150575.1:233504-237813 GCF_000732505.1 Cyprinodon variegatus
ATTAAATTTGCTGGCATGTCTAATGGAAGCATTGAGGGTGTAAAAGCACCAACAACTAAGAGGAGAAAGACGGCTGAAGTCAGGGAAACACAAACCAAAATAATGAGATTGTCAAACAAAAATTCTTTCTATACATGTTCTCAATCCATGAGTTAACTGTTATTCTCTCTCTCAGTGTAAATGACAGGATAGCCTGAACTTTCATTTTCTATCTAGATATGTTAATAGAATGCCTATATTCTCCGCTCACCCCAGACAAGCTGCAGACTTCTGCATCTACCTAAGGAGATTGACCTCTTTTCATCTGAGTGCCCTTAGATGCCTTGTCTTGGGGATTTGGAAGTGTATAAATAAAACTAAAAAGAGTCCATGCATGAAATGTCTGCAAAGATTTTTTTTCAATCTTTAAAGATACAGTTTTTTTAAGACCCCAGCATATTAGTTGTGCATATTTTAGGAGCTGCTAGGAATTGCTCCGCCCCACTAAGCATTTTTTCCCCCCATGTTTTGTATGTTTTTCAGTCAGGGCTGCACATTAGAATCAGAGGAGAAAGTTCATTATGGAGTTTTATGTGATTTCAACCATTTTAGCCTCCGTCTTCATCATCCCATATGCACTAAAAACATTTTTCCCGTATTTATGGGTGGATGTTCAATACGTTGGGGTTCTAATGCGAATTTTATTCAAGTATGTAGCGAATCGAAGAAGAACACCACCCTTCTTCGCCCTGGAGCGTTTCTTGGAGCGAAGAGCTGCGCTTTCAGAGAAACCGTTCATCGTGTTTGGGGATGAAATCTACACTTATGGAGAGACGGACAAAGAGAGCAATAAGATCGCCAATGCTCTGCTGTCTCAGCCCGGGTACAAACCAGGGTTCACCGCTGCGCTCTTTATGGGAAACGAGCCCAGCTTCTTGTTTACCTGGCTGGCTCTGGCAAAGCTGGGCTCTCCTGTTGCTCTACTAAACTATAACATCCGGAGCAAGTCTCTGCTTCACTGCTTCAACTGCTGCAAGGCCAAGGTGCTGATTGCAGCTGCAGGTAGGAGCATGCTGCAGAAGTTGGTTACAGCTGATAGGAAACAAATCTGGGACCAATCAGGTTTTCTTTAGTCATATTTTCGATTTCTTTATCCAATACTGCTGACAAAATTTTTGATTTCTGTATTAATACCAGTATTTCAAAATTACAAAGAAACATAATTACAAAATAAACTTTTTTTTAAATTATTATGCACTAATAATAATAATAACAATAATAATTATTATTAATTTAATCTCCATCCTAAACTCAAACTTGCATGCAATGCAGTCCATTGAGACACGTTATTAAATTTTTTCTTTCTTTAAAAAAAAAAAAAAAAAAAAAAAAAAGTCCTGTCTGGCAATGTGGCAATAACAATAAGTGTCTTGATGCCAAAAGGAGCCCAACAGATTTTACTTTCACAAGTGGAGCAGTACGGTTATTGCCATAGTGTTCTGCTTGTTTCATGCATTTAAATTGATTTATTATAATTATGCAGGGAGTTTTACACATTATATGGACACTGCAATATAAATAGAACCGCAGAGGAAAAACAAAAAAAGGAGAAAGAATGAAAGAAAGAGGAGATAGGAGATAATGATAAAATATTTTCAGTCTGCTTCATCACCTGCAACGAGATGTAAAAAGAACAGCACAACCAACAGATAGGGTACGAGACATACAATAAAGTAACACCTTGAAACTTGTTACCTGAAGATAAGAATGTGGGATAAATTTGTTCTGATGACCAAAATAAAGATAATTGAGCTGAATTATCCACAGCAAGCTCTAGAAAGTAACATTATAGAACAACAGTACTTGTTTTTAAAATAAACCTTAACTGTTTGTCTGCATTTGGTGTATTTTTGTGCATATTTCTTATCTAGTCATGTAGCCACTACTCCATCATGTAATCTTGATTTTTTTTTAAATGTAGAATTGGAATATAATCTTGGTTCATTGATATGAGTTTCCGTTGGTTACAATATAATACTGTAGATCAAATTTAATGCAGGTCAAATTGGTACTATGGCTTTTTTTGGGAAAAGAACTACAAAAAAACACAAATTAAAACAAGGTTACAGAAATTAACACTCAAGACGAATAAAAGTGTATATGTTGGCAAAGTATAACATTGGTCCAAAGGATAAATCAGTAATTGTCTCTCCTGTCATTGCATCTCATAAGAGTTGATTTAGTTACTCTGCAAAAACGGGTCTAAAAAAGTAAAAAATATTCTTAAAATAAGTGCATTTGCCCTTAATTGAATCTGGTAAATGGGAGGATCTGCCAATGTTGGTTCTTCTGCGGCAGATCTCCTATTGTTACCATGGGAATCTCTGGACTCTGTACCTTACGTATACATCTTTGCAGAAGTATTAAATTAATCATGAAATGCATTAGAGACAGGACACATCATTCTCAGTAAACTTGTAGCCACACTGCACTGCTCTGGCCGAACACAGAGAAGACAGAGTACATTTATATTTATTGTATGTAGAATACAATTGTGGCAAGCATCATATTTAACTGCCAAAGTAATAAGTAATTCTGCTTTAAAAAAAAAGATAATTTGATATTATACACTTTAAATCAAGGCAAAATATCATTAGTTAAAAAAGAATTTTACTACTTATATTTAAAATGTTGCTTTTGTTTGTTTTCAGTGCAGGGGCCATGACAGAGGCCAGGCCAGTTCAACAGTGGCACTGGCCCCTGTTGACCCCTGTCTAGAACCACCCATGGCAACAGTGAACATCTTGAGGTCCTTATTTCAAACGAATCGGTGCTAACAAAGTTAGAATATGCTGTTATTATTTCTAAATGTAAGCTTTAAAGGTATATTGGAGGATGTTCTTTTTCCGGGTGGATCATCAAAATAAGTGGTCCTTCTAATTGTCAATCATTCTGGTGATATGTTTATGTAAGGTCATTCTACATGCAATTGCAAATCTTTTGAAAAGTAAGCTTACATGAGCGATGCAAACAACAACTTTTAATCAGAGCTCTTGCACGCTCTCACACATATTTAATAGGGGTTCTCTCTCAGGAGCAGATACAGGGTTGTGCTTGTGCATAATTTTTTTTTTTCATGTGGAGGCAGCGGGTCTTTTTCAAAAACTTGCAAAAATCCTCCTCTATACCTTTAAAACATTAGGTCAGGGAGGACCCCCAGACACCCCTCCCCCTCAGCAACATTCTCCAGCTCATTCTGGGGGATCTGGTCCCCAGACCAAATGCATATGTAGTCCCTCCAGAGAGTTCTGAGTCTTCCTCAGGGTCCTCTCTCAGTAGTTTTGTCTAAAACAATTAGTTAAGATGAACTTAAGTCTGTCTTTTGTTGAGTTTGGATGGTACTACGCAATTCATATGTCTAATGACTTTTAAATTAATGTTTAAAATGTTGTATCCATTCGACGGAGGGTTGCACACTGATCACCATCTGCTTAAATAATGCACTTGTATACTTTTCTTTTATCTCTTAATATTAGTGCTTTTCTTGCAGAGCTAAAAGAGGCAGTGGAGGATGTTCTGCCCTCGTTGAGGGAGCAGGGCGTCACTGTCCTCCTC
This sequence comes from Cyprinodon variegatus, assembly GCF_000732505.1. Taxonomy (NCBI): domain Eukaryota; kingdom Metazoa; phylum Chordata; class Actinopteri; order Cyprinodontiformes; family Cyprinodontidae; genus Cyprinodon; species Cyprinodon variegatus. Next base: position 237,099 of record NW_015150575.1, read on the forward strand.
ATGGCCAAAACCTGTGATACCCCAGGAATCGAGAACTTTTCTGAGAAAGTTGAGGAGGCCTTGGACACACCACCATCTCTATCCCTGAGATCACACGTCACACTCAAAAGTCCTGCTGTTTACATTTACACCTCTGGCACTACTGGTATTGAAGTGTTTTACTGATATTTTGTGGCATTCCATTCTTACATGGTCTGAAATCAGTCCTTCGGTGTTCAAACATCCCTCGTGTGTTATACTGTCTTTTAGGTCTTCCTAAGGCCGCTCTGGTCGACCAGAATCGCCTCCTATCAGCTCTGGCTGTTATATCTACATACGGCATGACATCCAAGGATGTTGTGTACGTTAATCTGCCTCTGTACCACACAGCAGGGTTTGTTGTTGGATTTTTCGGCTGCATTGAAAATGGTAAGAACATTAAACCATGTTCTATTCTCTTGTCTCCTGTCCTGGCATCTTAGAAACAGAAACTGGTAGATCTGCAGTCTCCTTCTAAAGTTTTGGAACAGCAAGGAACATCTCCTTGTTCTTTTTGTTCAGTTTTAAATAAATTTGGGTTTGAGATAGAAAGATGGGCATGAGACAATTGTTCCAAATATCAGCTTTTATTCCCTGGTATTCACCAGAGATGGCAAAAGTACTCACTTTCCGTACTTGAGTAAAAGTACAGATACTTGTGTTAAAAAATACTCTGGTAAAAGTGGAAGTACTGATT
>NW_015150575.1:238729-241732 GCF_000732505.1 Cyprinodon variegatus
GAGTACAGTAACGAAATATTTGTACTTCGTTACTTCCCATCTCTGGTATTCACATGTAGATGTTTTAAACAGCTTAGGATATATCACTGTTTAGATGAACGGAAAATGAATGAATAATCTTAATGTGAGTAACATTTGATATTTGGTGACATAAGCTTTGCTTGCACCGACTGCCTTCAGCCTGTAGCCTTTACTGGTGCTTTTTTCAGTTCTTGTATGTTTTGAGAGTTTTCTCCCTACTGTCTATTCCTCCAGAGGTGAAATTAATGTTCTGTTGGGTTAAGGTCAGATGATTGACTTGGCCAGTCTACATTTTCTTTGCTTTCTTAATGAAGTCCTTTCTTTTGACAGTGTACTTTGAGTCATTGTTTTACCTTCGCAGGATTAGTTTCAATGCATTTAGCCTCAAATTAGCACCAATGCGCCAATGAAAAAACTCCTTTCCAAGATCGACTCCTGTTTTTCCTCACGCACGGTCCCTTTCCCGTTTGCTCTTTTTAGCCTCCTCAGAAGGTTTAAACCTTTTCCTTGCCTCAGCCATGACCAGGGGTCGAACAGGCAGAATTTTTTTTAGAGAAAAAGCCTTAGCTCCATGACTATATAAGAGCCTGTGGCCTTAAAGCAGTATGTTCTTCCATGTCACACACGACTTGGCTAATGACGGTGCGACTTCTCCCAACTTACATAGGTGGTATTTCAAGAGGTGAGCTCCTCTCATAGCATTGATAGTGTCAAGTGCTGTATATTGGCCAGAGGAATCATTTAAAATAACTTGTATGTGTCAACTCTAGGTTACAAAATTTAGGTCACAAAGTCTTTCTAACAACAATTTTAGTGATTTCTTTGCAGATTGTGAAATCTTTTTTTTTTTTTTAAATCAACATAAATCATAGCACGGGATACATTTACACAGTTATTGTACCAACCCAAAAACCTCCCACACTCCCTCCCCTCATTCTCCTTCACATTAATTCACCCACGTTGAATCAATTCATTCATCCACAAATTACATTTTCATAGTACACATTTCAGAACTTCCCATATGTTTTTATGTTTTCTGGCTTCATTATCAGTTCATATAACTTTCTAAAGTTAATAAATGCTAAATAATTGTTTTAAATAAATTAAGACTAAGTGAGAATTTATTTTTGGCTATAAAAATAAACCTTTCAACGAGTAAAATGATTAAATTAACTAAATCGTGACTGTCGATAAACTCTCCTAGTAAAACAGAAACCACATCAAGCAGAAAGAAAGAAGAAATTATATATGATTTAAGTTTAAAAATAGAGATTTTGCACATCAACAGATTAGTTTAAACATTTTATCCTATTGCAGCGGGCAGTCAAAATACTCCTCCCATTTTTCAATTGTGTTATATGGGGCAACCTTCAGCGATTTTTTATTAAATAAAAAAATTATATATTTTATCTATTTATTTTAATTCCCTTTTGCCAATTAGAGTTTCTTATTGGAGGTTTTAAAAAAGCATACTGTATAGTTTAGTAGTTCCATTGTTAATTATTTTTTTCCATGTTTTTACAGTTACTCCAGTGAGTTGGTTAAAGGAAAGGTTTGAACAAGCATACTTTTACCGTCCTGATTGATAATGTCATTAACAAAGATAACTCCTCTTTTTTGTTTAAGTTTGTGAAGTCTTTCATGCTTATGCAATTTAGCCAGGTATACCTTTAAATATCATAGCTGTAGTTGCATATCACAGGATATCTTTACTCATTAGCCTTGACAATCAATGCAATTGATTACAATTTTACTGCATCTCATGTTCCAGTAGTGTCTCTTTATGACTAAGGAAATTGTAAGTCTTCTAAGGTTTTTGGTGAACCTTAACCTGAGGTTGTTATAAAACTGCAAACAGCTTGTTTTGTTTTTCTAACTGCAGAGAACCGATACTTTTCTGCCTCTGATTATCCTGCTCCTGTTCAGTGCCAGTGAAAGACTCTTTTGTCACAAGGATCCAATAATCTGTACAGATCCTTTCTGGCTGCGTTACCTAAATAGGTGAAAGGTTGCACAGCAACTGTATGTACATATGCAAGCATTGTGTGCTACATTCCTATTTGGTGAAATTTGATGCTGTGCAGAAGAATCCCTGTTCTGTTGTCTGATATGTGCATTTATCTGCCCCACTATTTTTTTTTATTACAATTGCATTTACTCTTCCTGTTATTATTGTTATTAATCTAGCCGTCATTTATCACATTACACTTTTTGTTTTCTTTAATGTTGATCTCACAGGGTCCACCATGGTTCTTAAAAGAAAGTTTTCTGCCTCTCAGTTCTGGGACGACTGCAGGAAATACAACGTGACTGTCGTTCAGTATATTGGAGAAGTGATGCGCTACCTCTGTTGCACGCCGAAGGTAAAAGGAAAATAAAAGCTATTCTATTAAAATATGAAATACATTTAAATGCATTGCAATACATTATAAATATTTAATCCATAGTCCTTTACATACTTTCTTCAAGGACCAAGGCTTTCTTTAAAGTAATGAGCAGAATTTCTCCAGGAGTTCTGTTAAAAAGTTTTTTGTTTAGTTTTGTATCTGACAAATTCATGGGATTGTACCTGTTCTCTTAGGCTAAATGATTCTGAGCTATTAACCATTCAGACATTAAAAGGTTCCTAACATATGTTGACATGTAAAAAAACATCTTAGCAAATAACCCATTTTACTGTGGCCATCTATCAAGATGCAGTGATAAGGCTTTTACCGGTTTCTGGTTTTGTTTGAGATAAGGTTTCTCAGTCCTGATTTTCCTTTTGGTTACTATGATCTTTAATGAAATTCACAATAAAATATAAACGCTTATCATTTAAAAAAAACTAGCTGCACATTTGCTTTATAGAGTTAGTTTAATTTAAATATAAAGCAATGATTTTCTTGTACACAAGAAAGCAGGGGCGGATCTAGAAAAATATTAATGGGGTGGCAAAGGAGGGGCAGCAGTTTTTCTGGGGTGGCAACAGCAGTAGATGAT
>NW_015150575.1:243076-245789 GCF_000732505.1 Cyprinodon variegatus
AAGCATTAGATTAAAAACATTGCAGCCTTCACATACTACTGAATTACTGAATACTCTTTCATTCATTTTTTCTTGTTTCTCAGTAATTTACATTAAAGCAAACAATGATCACTATCAAAATATATTTTTTCAAAGAGAACTGAGCAAGAACTATTTAAATACAGCAAAATGTCCATTTTATCATAATTTATTTTTCTTATTAAGATGTAATTTAGTGTGCAGTCTCCATACCATGCGGACCAGCTGGCCTGGAGATGTTTGATGCCTCAGATTTTCTCCTGTCACTGTCTGACAGCTGCCTGTTTTCTCCTCTCTCGCCTCCTCCTTCATCTTGCTGAAAATCTCCCTCTTCCATCTCTTCATTGCTGTGGTCTTCTACCTCTTCCTCCTTTCCCTCATCGGCTTGGTCATCATCCATGATCTCCCTGTCAGATTTATGCTGTTCTTCTCCTTTCACCTCATCTCCCCCTCCGTCAGCCTTGCTTTTCTCTTTTATTTCTGCCTTTTCTCTCGTCTTACTCTTCGGGAGGAAAAAACTTGATATGCTGCTGCAGTCTTTCCTCTTCATCTCTGTAGATTTTAACTAACTTTACAATGTTTTCCTTGACAAAGTTTGAATAATTTCAGCTTCTCTACCTTACACAGACCTGCACACTAACATGTACGAACACGAACGGTTAATTTTTCGTTATCTCAGATTCGGCAGTACAACTATTATTAGCACAAATTTTCATTCTTATTCTCTCTTTATTATAATTTAGTAAATTAACTCTTCTTACCTCTTTCCTTCCATGCTGCTGCCCTCTGTCCTTGCTGTGCTCTCCTCCCTTCGCGCCACTTTAATTCAAAACAAAGCCGTCTCTCTTCCGCACTCGCTCTACCCTGTCCTGGCTGCATTCAATGCAGTCGGACATCGGAGCTTCCACATTGTAAGTGTCCAAATTGCTATGATCTGATTCTCGATTTCCAAGTTGTAAGCTGGGGTGGCAACTGGGGTGGCAAGGCTTTGATTTAGGGTGGCAAATGCCACCCCATGCCACCCCGGTAGATCCGCCAATACAAGAAAGCGAAGCCACATATCCTTTAGCCATCTATCCATCCGTTTTCTTCCACTTATCCGGGGCCGGGTTGCGGAGGCAGCAGTCTAGGCAAAGATGCCCAGACTTCCCGGTCCACACACACCTTCTCCAGCTGCTCTGGGGGAACCCTGAGGTGACACCAGGCCAGCTCAGAGACGTAGTACCTTCAGTGTGTCCTGGGCCTTCCACAAGGCCTCCTCCCAATGGGACATGCCTGGAACACTTCCCAAGGGAGGCAACCAGGAGGCATCCAAAACAGATGCCCGAGCCACCGCAGTTGGCTCCTTTTCGACTTTGAGGAGCAACAACTGTACTCCAAGCTCCTCCTGAGTAGAAGGAAACTCATTTCAGCCGCTTGCATTTGGGATCTTGTCCTTTTGGTTATTAGCCAGATCTCATGACCGTAGGTGAGGGTGGAAACGTAGGTACAACAATAAATCGAGAGCTTTGCCCCCCAACTCAGCTCCCTCTTCCCTACGACAGTCCTATACAGCGACCACATCATTGCAGACACTGCACCGATCCGGTCCCCCATTTTAAAGAGAGGAACTACCACGCCGGTCGGCACACCAGGAGTACTGTCCCAGGCCTTCATGGGATACTGCAGAGTCAGCCAAGACAGTCCTACAACATCCAAAGACTTAAGGTACGAATCTCATCCACCCCTCTGTCTCTGCCTCCTCATCGGAGGGTGTGGCAATGGGATTGAGGAGATCCTTGAAGTACTCCTTCCACCACCCGACAACATCCCTAGTTGAGGACAGCAGCTCCCCACCCGCGCTGTGAACAGAGTTGGTGAAGCACCACTTCCCGTTCTGAGGTGGCGGACAGTTTGCCAGAACACGTTCGAGGCTGACCGATAGTCCTCTTTCATGGCCTCTCAGAACTCCTCCCAGACCAGATTTTTTGCCTCTGCAACCTCACAAGCCGCAACACGCTTGGCCTGCCGGTACCTCTCAGCTGATTCTGGAGTCCCACTAGCTAACAAGGCCAGTTAGGCCTCCTTCTTCAGCTTGACGGCATCCCTTACTTCCGGGCACCACCACCGGGTTCGAGGATTCCTGCCGCGACAGACACCAGAGACCTTACGGCCAAAGCTACGATTGGCCGGCTCCTATTAGCATAACCTTTATCTCAATCCCAAAGCAAAGAACATTTAGGAACATATGTGTTGATAGATTTTGAGACCAAATTTGTTTGTTTAGTTTTTAATGCACTCACTAAGCATAATTTGACAGTTAAGTAACAATATGGGCTAATGATCTCTAGGCTCTTTCTTATTAGCGTTTTCTGTATGTCAATCTTTTACTTACTAGTTACATTGACAGTGCATATCGTCATTTTTTTTAATAATAAGTCAGGGTTAGCCAGTAGGCAATGTTTCTATTCAGTTGAGTTTTTCATATTTGCCATTCATATGTCATCTCAAGGTACGTTACTGATCCCACTCTGTAAAATCATTGGTTAACATCTTTAATCGTATCTGAGAACTCTGGAGATTCATTAACGTTGCTGAATTAACTCCTACTGGTTTAGCATGTACAGTAGTAACAGTGGATACACGCTTGCTTCGTGTCCTTGGCCTTGCAACAGCCCCTCATACCCAGTAAGTCACCTGCATTCCTGGAAAGAGA
>NW_015150575.1:247926-273008 GCF_000732505.1 Cyprinodon variegatus
AATAAAAATAACAAAAAAAACTTTAATAGAAATCAATTATGGGTTCATATTGGAAAGCATTAAGATGAACCTGAACTAGATCATTACAAGAATGTCACCAATTCAAAGTCTTTTGCAAAAACTCAAGGTAATGACTTTACTGACAGAATGTCAGTTCAGTTGCTTTTCTTCCCTTGATAGAGAACCTGTTATAACCTGTTTGTGTGTATAGGATTCGACTGAACCTTCTCAGTAATGTATCTCAAGAAGACATGCAATGCAAATACACAGTTGAATCAGTTTAGTCTGAGGTCATTAAGCAATGGTTAATAAAACTAAACAAAAATTGTGAAATTTCACAGAGAAAAATGCCTGTGAGAAATATTTTAGTACCATACGTTCTGGAGCAAAATTTCTTGATATGTGAATAGTAAAACCTATGCAGCACACAGTGTTGAAGGTACTAAGAAATTACAACTAGATTGTTTCTTAACACAGACACAATATGCTGCACTAAAGCACTTTTCTGTTTGTCAATTAAGCTTAGTTTTCACCAAAATTATGTATTTCATTTGCTGCAAGTCTAAACGAACAGACTTTAGTGCCAACATTTAATGAGAAATTGAAGGATTGTTTCAGAACCACAGGCTAGGGCATGTTGCAAAGTTTCCATGGTGATGACATCAACAGTCTAAATCAGGCATCCCCAAACTCGGTCCTCGAGGCCCGCTGTCCTGCAGGTTTTAGAGGTTTCCTTGCTCCAGCACAGCTGATTTTAATTGAAAGCTGATTAACAGGCTTTAGCTCTACTGCAATCATTATAATCAGCTGTGCTAAAGCAGGGAAACCTCTAAAACCTGCAGGACAGCGGCCCTGAAGGACCGAGTTTGGGGATGCCTGGTCTAAATGAATGTATCACTGAGCACGATGCCCACACAAGGGCTACAGAGCTTCCCAAACAACCACCCCTGGATGACTCCTGAGCTGAAAGTCCTCCTGAACCAGGAAAAAAAGGTCTCTCAACTCAGGAGACAGAAGAGCATTGTAGAGTCCAGCAAGAGCTCCAATGGAGGATAACGACAGCAAAGAAGGACTATAGGAGGAAAATAGAGGAACAACTGGCACAAAACAACATTAGAGATGTGTGGAGAGAACCCAAGAACATCTCCGGCTTTGGGCAGAGGAACACCACCAGCAGGGCCGCAGACAGAGAAACCTAGTTTGCAGACGAATTAAACAGGTTTTCATACGTTTTGACACCCTTCACACCAGACCCTCCCTGTCCTCAACTCTCAACATGTCTCCAACCCCCAGGCCACCAACCCCCTTCACACTTGGCCCTCCCTGTCCTCAACTCTCAACATGTCTCCAACCCCCAGGCCACCAACCCCCTTCACACCAGGCCCCCCTGTCCTCAACTCTCAACATCTCTCCAACCCCCAGGCCACCAACCCCCTTAATAACGACTCCAGCTGTAAAACTCTCTTTAGGCAAAGTCTTTCTCTTAAAAATCACCATAGGCAGCAGTTTCCAACAGGCCTCCACTTGCGAACCATCGATTCATTAATCTTGAATTCTCTCGCGGCTGCTCGATTTCCATCTTCCTCTGCTTAGCTGGTAGCCTTCAGTTTAAACTGTGTTTCATAGGCGTGTCTCTTTGCCATTTTCAGGGTTGTTAACACAACAATGTTCTGCATAAAGCACATACCTGTTCTTTTATACACAATCCACGCCCACACTTCCCCCTTTAACGTTCTCATGGTGGTCTCAACAACGTCCGCAGTAACAACACACATAGGGCGCACCGCACATTTTGAGGGAAAAAAAAGACGTTAATATGCGCCTTATAGTCGTGAAAATATGGTAGCGAGAAAGGCGGCTTCTGTCCTAGGCTGCACTCTGGACTCAGTGGAGGAATTGGCTGATAGGAGGGTGCTGTCCAAGCTTACATCATTCATGGACAACACCTTCCATCCTCTGAACCAGACTGTAGAGGAGCCGAGCAGCTCCTTTAGTGAAAGACTTTTACACCCTGTTTGTAAAAAGGTGCGCTGCGGCAGGTTTTTCATCCCTGCTGCAACCAGACTCTACAATGCAACACTACAAAGACAATAACTTGTACAATGTATAAGATGCAATTACTATCTGATGCCCTGTACAATAATCTGTTTCTCTATATCTGACACCCAGTGCAATAACTATATATATAAACAAAAATATCCATCTATATAAATACCCATGTGCCCCTTGTGCAGTAACCCTGTACAATGATCCTATTATAAAAGAAAAAGCTGACATATATGGATGCACTGTATATATATATTTCATGTACCTTTTTCTTTCTTTAGCACATTCTTCTCGTTTGACTATTTGAGCTGATGTAATGAGTAAATTTATCCACTGTGAGATCATTAAAGTCAATCGATCAATACAATTTTTATATATTAAGTGATTTATTTGTATGAACCTTGTTTCTATAACGCTCTCTAATATTATAAACCAATTACATGTTTGTTTTTTGTGGTCAGTCAAAGCTACAGCTAAAAATATTATGTTAGTAGTTCTAGGTGATGTCCAGAGTGTGATCAAATGAAAAACAACTGCATAATGCTAGTTTACCTTTACATTTTGCAAACTCTGTAATTTTATCCTTTTTTATTTTGCACAAAACTGCAGAGAGATAATGACAGAGATCATAAAGTAAGACTGGCCATCGGCAATGGAGTCCGAGCAGAAGTTTGGAAAGAGTTCCTCGGTCGCTTTGGAGACGTCCAGATTTTGGAGTTTTATGCCTCAACTGAGGGTAATATTGGCTTTCTTAACTATGCAGGGAAAATAGGAGCTGTTGGACGAGTACACTTTTTGCACCAGGTAAGAATGAAAACACCTACTATATACCTAATGTTTAAATCAGCAAAGCTTTGGATAGAAATGATCACCCCATCTTTTTAAGTTAACTCAGTACTTAGTAGATTTTTGTTTTCTTTTTGGATCCCTACTATACACAGTAGAAATGTATTAACAAGCATGAAATCACAGCATTAAACTGGTAACTGTTTGATAATTGATAGGTGAAGATTAAAATGAAATTATAATGCTGTGAACCTTCTTTGCTCTGTATAATCTGTACTTGTTCATGTCTTCTACTGTTTTGTAACCAAGTACATCAAGCCTTTCTTCTCTGAAGCCTGAGCTAAGAGGATATTCACACCTTCTATGATTGATCCTCTTCAAATGAAGCAACATTTGTCTGTAATAATGAGGAAGTGCAGATGTGAAGATATTGAAGCAGACCCATTTGTTCTGTACCATAACACTAAACTGAGAAACACTTTTTTGATGTGCTCATGATTTCCCTCCTAAAAGTCTCAACAGTCATGATGTGGTTTGCTTCAATTTTAATTCATTTCACTCTCAGTGCTTCTAGTCATACAAACCAGTCATGCTATAAGAAGCGTACACATTTTTGGACTTAACAACCAATGTACTAGGATCTGTAGCCATAGTAACCATTCCAATAAAATCAAATATGCTAAAGAGAAATTCAGCACAAATTGTTGCGTTTCTGGGCCTATGATGTGTCGTGTCCTACTTCTTTCTTTCCAGTGGGAGCAAAGACAGTAACACAAGGGACTTTGATTTATTGTTTTGCAAAAAGTACAATATAAAATAAATAGAATAAATCCTAAAGATTTTTCTTTTGAAAATGGTAGTGCCTTATTTTTTGGATTTTATTTTTATTTTTTAAAGGAACTTAAGAATAACTTCCAACTTCTCTATCCAACTTCATGTGAGGATTACATTATATGCTGTATAAAGCAAAACTACAGATAAAATGCATTGCATAAGTTTATTAGAGAACTTTTCTTTTGCCCATAAATATTGATTTTAAACTGAGGTATAGGGATAAAAGCATAATAATATTTTATTTTTGAATTTAAATTGTTAATGAATTTAAATTGAAAATCCAGTTTTAGCAGGGCAATTGTTTAAAGAAATTAGAGCCTTAATAGCCTTTTTCTAACTGGACTCTAAATTCAATGCTCTTTGCAGATGTTGTTTCCCTTCTTGCTTGTGAAATACGACACCGAGCAAGATGAGCCGATGCGAGATGCTGACGGTCTCTGCATCGAGGCCTCGAAAGGTGAAAGATACTTACAGCTGTTTGTTACAGACAATTCATACTTTCATGCTGATGTTGGCATTTTTGTCAAAGGTGAAACAGGACTCCTGGTGTCGAAGATTACAGACATTGCTCCTTTTGTCGGTTACGCTCTAAACGAAGATCAGACGGAGAGGAAGAAGTTGCGTAATGTCCTCAAAAAGGGGGATCTTTACTTCAACACCGGTGACCTAATGAGGATTGATAAAAACAACTTCATTTACTTCCAGGACCGTGTTGGGGACACCTTCAGGTACTGCCCTACTCCTCATCATCAGTATTTCATTTGTGCAATTTTAAGCCAGAGTAAAAAAGATGGAACATAAAAGGGACCCATTTCCATTTTGCTGGATTAGATTTATTAGCTAAAGGCACATTTTTAAAATTTAAATATATCTCTTTAACACAAATAGCTTATTATTAAAAATAAATTACAGGACCCAATATATTTTTGGAAGAAGCAAGGCAATCTTCTTTGTTAAAATCCAGTTAAAATGTGTGTATTCTGAGGGATGCAGGCTCTTTATTTCCTTTTACAACAGATTTCTGCATCAAATTTTATTTTATTTATTTACTTTTACATACAGGTTATTTTAAAATATGAAAATACTTGTATTGATTTGAAATTGTAACATATCTTGAGCCCATAGGTGGAAAGGCGAGAATGTTGCAACAACAGAGGTATCCGACATCCTTTCAATGAGTAACTGTCTGCAGGAGGCCAATGTTTATGGAGTCCAAGTGCCAGGTAATGCTCTTTTAGTACATCTACTTTCTTTATACTCACTTATTTATGGCAGAATGTGAGAAGCTATCAATTAATTTTTTTAAAAACTTGTGTTATTCCACTTTGCTTAGGACATGAGGGGCGTGTAGGAATGGCAGCTGCCACTGTAAAGAAAGATGCACAGTTTGATGGAGGTAAACTATACGAGCATGTGGTCAGCTACCTGCCTTCATATGCGCGACCTCGCTTCATAAGGCTCCAGGTAATTGAGTGGAGAAGCTTTGATGCAATTACTGTAATATGGGGGGGATGTAAATGCAAACAAACAGGCATTGTTCTCCTTTAAATGCATAGCTGGGATCAGTTCCACTGATGTGTGTCTGCTCTTTTCTTTGTTTTCAGAGTGCAGTGGAAGTCACAGGTACTTTTAAGCAGATGAAAGTGAAGCTAGTGGAGCAGGGGTTTGATCCAGAACTCATCCAGGACCCTCTTTACGTCATTGATGACTGCGTTAGAAGTTACGTACCGCTGACATCTGACATCTACAGCTCTATCCTGTCAGGACGCATCAAGCTGTGAAGAGCTTTACTAGCCAGATGATGCACTGTCAGAGTGTCTGCCTTTTTTTTTTTTTTTATAAATCATTTCCAGCTCAGGGAAACAACAGTATTTTTCCAAGTATTAATTTGTAACACACAGGAATCACCTTAGCATACAGATAAACAAGTTCATGACCCAATGATAACATTGAAATGTAAAAAGTATATTCACTGAGATGATAACTTGCAATAATTTCTGCTCAGACTTGTACCCTTTAATATTTGTATCTAGTTCATTTGCTGTATAGGGATTCATCATGGTGGATCCTGTTAAAGCTAAAATGTCGTATAATGCATGAGTTTTTTCTTTTTTTTTTTGCTTTTCAAGTAATTTGCTGAAATGGTTTTTGGAAATTGCCTATATATTTTTTGTCTTTTAAAAATTAATATTATATATAAATTGAGTTTGTATTAGGAATGTATGTTATATGACAAAACTTGTGAATATAAGTTAAACTTTCAAAAATTAAAAGTGTTTTAATAGCATATTGTGTGGGTTTTAAATGGTTTTCACCCATCAGGAAAAAGGTCAGTGTAAAAAGTACCATAGAGAACACAAGGTGGAGCCAATGCCACATTTGAGGGTGAAGTAGAGAACCGAGATGTTTAAAGCATATTATCAAAAAGTTTTAGCCTGGCTAGTATGATGGATATGTTTCCAATGTAATAGTACATCTATTCAAAATCTTTTAATTCAATTTAAATCTATAAACATATTTCTCTTACCGCTACATAGTCGGAGAGCGTGATGATATATAAATAAAATAAAAAAAGTGAAGTGATTTAAAAATATATATATATGTATTATATAATATATTTATACAATATTATATATAATACATTTATTTTGATTCAACCAGTATTAGTATGATCTTCAGTTTCTTAGCATGTTAGGTCCTAGTTTCTAATTTAACCTGAAAATGAACAAAATAAATCATGAGTTATTCCACATTTACCAGATTTCAATACAAACGTTTGAAATGTGTGTAAAGGGAAAATATAAATGTATTTTTGTTTTTTCTGCAACACAAATTATTATTTTACCAAGATAAAAAGTTTTTATTCGGAAGTGATAGATAAGACTCAACTGTGTATTAAGTGTTTAACTTGACCAAATAAGCACAATTTAAGAAATCTTTTCAAGTGAAAAAATCTCGCTGCAGATAATTTCATTTGTTTTGAGAACCTTTTCCCAAATATTTATATTTTTTTATCTTGATTTTAGACACCATTATTTAATAGATGTTGCAGATTTTATGCTTTATTTACTCGTGATAAGACAAGTAAATCTTTCTAAGAACAGGACCTTAAAGCTAAGCCTGAAAATTTGAACAAGCACACATCTCTTCCATCAGTGCAGAGCGTGCCATTAACGCAAAGGATACTGCAGGATATTGTCAACATTGAGCTTGATTAGAGGGATGATCAGATCGTACACAACCCTGTTGCCAGCAAGGAAAGTTGCTATTGCCCATTCCTAAAAGTCACCAGAAATAGTTTGATGATGACATTACCTAAGTTGCATATCAGTCATTCTTTTATCCAGCTCTTAGAAGAGAGGAATATCAACATTTGCAATGTAGAATGTGTTTAAAAACATCTCAAAATGTTTGAAATTAAATTTTATTGTATAAAATCATTTCAAGCTTTCGTTATTTTATCAAAACCAGAAGTATTTTGTTAAGATACAAATTCTACTTCATTAAAGATAGTTAGCAGTGGCACACAAAACAGATGAGACTGTGCATAATTTAAATGCAGGTTTGTATTACTAGTAATTTTAATGTAATAGTCGAAACAAAAATTAAGATAAAATAGATTTCATGTCTCCCTGATACTGTGTTGGAGCTGTGACTGCTGCTGAAAACAATAAGACCAGAGCAATTAGTGATTTCACATTTTGTCATTTAAAGTCTCGTAAAATAGAGAAAAAAGTTGCTGGATTTTTCACTAATAATTTGAAAAGCGTTGCCACAGGGGTCTGAAAAGTTGCTTAATAGAGCAACAATATTGTTAAGTTGGCAACAGTACTACACAACCATCCTGGTTCTGATTGGTTGTTCCTTACTAGGAGTGGTGATGGATTTTTTTTTCTTCTAACATAATTTTTCTACTTTCAGGAAGTATCCATATTTTTTTTTTCTTTTTGTTTTTTTTTTTTACAAATATATAACAATATTATTGTTTTTTTCTGAAGTTACCTACTGCACCTTTTTAAGTACAAATTCACAAGCAATTCCTGACTAAAACACATGGTGGCAGCAACGATGCTCTCAAGTTGTTTGTTCTAACTATTTAGCATTCCAATTGTTTACATTTTAACAAACTGATAACAAAAATATAGTTGTTAATTATTTAGATTAATATCCTAAAATTAAAGATGATAAATACAGAAATCTTTGTTTTCAGAACTGGGTTTTGAGTCTTCAGTTTAGCTTGAACTAAATAAACCAACTTATTGTTAATAAGAGTATATGTGACTTTTCATATTATGTAGAAATGTCATTGATAAAAATATAGTGGACCATTTTTTTTAGAAATGTAGGTAAGAAATTGCAACAGGTAAGACCTCCCTAGAACTCAAATTTGAAAAATACTTCTAAATTTAGCAGCGAAGATGTCTAATACAAGCTTGACAGTCCCTGCCTGACCAACCTTATAAACATTTCACACCCATGAAGGGGCTGCACGGTGGTAGCACTGTGGCCCACCGCTCTACCGTACAGCCCCTCTATAGGTGAAAAATGTTTATAGGAGACTTGCCTTGCAGCAAGAAGGTTCTGGGTTCCATTTCCAACACGGGGTCTTACTGCACGGAGTTTGCATGTTCTTCCTGTGCTTGCGTGTGTTCTCTCCGGGTACTCTGGCTTTCTTCCTCTTAGTTGTGCGTGTGCATGGTTGTTTGTCTTTGTGTGTCTCTATGTTGCCCTGCAACAGACTTGCAACTTGTCCAGGGTGTTCCATGCCCCATTAACTGCAGGTCCAACCACGACCCTGACAAGGTACTAAGCAGGAGAATTGGAATGGCACCTATGGAGGAAGAACCCGGCAGACAGTGGAATACTTGAGAGCCAGAGGTGTCATCTCACCTTAGCAAATTGGCACTTACAGTAACACAAACTTAGCAAGCACTTTAATGATAGTTTTTTTTAAATGAGGGGTTGACTTTTTCTCCATTGATTTGATCAGAGACAGAGAAGGGGGAGTTCTGTTCTGTGGAGGAGGCCACCAGCCCTGAGCAATACCCACTTGAGCCACTGTCTTTGAGATTCTTCCACAAATGGTGATCCTTCTCTGGACCGTCAATGTTTGCACATCCAAAAGTAATAACTTTTAATGTCTTGGGCCCATTGGCACAAATTCAAAGACAAACCTTTATCCTAGACCCGGGGTCACCAACGTGGTGGGCACCAAGGGGCCCTCAGGACCACACAGGGTGCCTTTGGTGTCTTTTGAAAACACTACAACTCACAGATTGGTGTATGAAATTTTATTTTATTCTGTTGCTCTTCCTCTTTAATCACACTTGCATTCATATAGATTTCAAAATTACAATATCTAAAAATTTGAATTTAAAATAAAAAATATTATGCATGAAGTTTAGATGAACACCAACTCCTCCAGTTCATAGGTCAGTATTGGTAGCCCTTCCTGTGACCCAAAAAAGGTTGGTGACCCCTGTTCTAGACCATAGAGGATGAGCCGCACTCTTTTTTTTATCCAATTTAGTGCATTTTCGATTTTGATTTCTAATTTTTTATTTCTTTAAATTTATTTGCTTTTTTTTCAAAATAGCTTTTAGGCCATGTGACTGACAGCAAAAAATATATAATTTCCACAATGTAAAGATGATGCAGAGTTTTTATCCCATTGTATTGTATTTACCATTTTTATAACCCTTTATAATGAATGAAAGCATGATTTAAATTAATTTCCTATAATAAGAAAATCATTTAATTTAATGTTAGTCCCAAAGTGAACTACCGAGGAGCCTGTCAGCAGCTGTTACGTCACCTCCCGAGTTAAGCCAATAGCAAAAATATGATGCAGTAACCATCTAAAGGTGCCAAACATTTTTAGACACAAAAGCAGGATTTCAACAAATATGTAGTAAATTTTCAAATTAATACCCAGAACATTTAGACAGTGCTATAACATATCTATTTATACAATTTACTAACAGAAAAGAGTTGATTTAGGAGGGTGACGTTCTGGGATTCATAACCTCCTTGTGATGCGTTTCTGCTCACAGTCTTGCCCCTTCACTTCATATAGGCACTCTGCTGTCTCTCTCTTGGCGTAATGTTTAAAAGTGTTTTTTTTTTTTTTTTAATCAGGCAAACCGATAAAAGCAGGTTTGAAAGCAAGTTTTTTCCGGCTCTTTGTCAAGGTGAACTCATATCTCTTAACCGGGACCTTGAAAAAGTGATTCATGGTTTTATGACCACTCATTTGGATCATTGTAACACTTTGTATGTTGCTGAAAATAAATCACCACTTACATACAGTCTGGAATCTAGCAGCTCGTCTTTTAACAGGTCCTATAAAACATGAACACCCGTTTACGGCATGCTTTTAAAGTTTAAAAACCTTGGCACCATCTTGCCTGTGTGATGACAAAGCGTGATGGATGTTATCTAGATCTACACTCTAGTGGGATCAAGTCGATGAAACCAATCAATTTCTCTTAGATGTTCCAAACTAGAATTCAAAACGGATTTGACCTTTGCAATTTCTGACCCAAATCTTTGGAATTGTTTACCCAATTAGATACAAACTTCTGGGCAGAGTTTAATATTCTTTAATAATTAGAATTTTATTATTTATTTTTGTATTTCATTATAAATGAAGATGCTTTAATATATTTGGGGATTCGTTTTCTCATATTGTTATTTGTTTTATTTGACTGAATTGTAAAGCACTTAGGTCCCCCATTTGACGTTTTTATGTGCAACATAAAAGGGTTGACAATGACATCTAAGTAAGCCCAGTTCATTGCACTCATTTTGCAGCAAACCCTCAATCTGAGACAGCATGTAGCAACAGAAAAGTCAAAGTGAATTGCAGCATTAACTGCCGATTTTTATCTGATCAGCAAGCCTCCCAACAACCTAAGCCAACAGTAACAGTAATAGCTCTGATAACTTCACAGAAGGTTCAATATAACTTAAGCCACACTAAGTCTTATCCAAAACGAAAGCTTTAAATGTACTCTGTAACACATGGCTCCATTAAATCTGTAATATTTGATGGAGATTGACTATTAAGTGTTTATTTTTTTAGGAAAAAATCTTATATTCTAAAAAATCTATTCTATTTTGATTTTTCACAAAGCAGTTAAAGATAATCTAAAATTCAACAAAACATGTCTTTTTTCATTCTCATCTGAACTGCCACTGCAGAACCTTGGATAAGCAGAAAGACTTCTACTGATTGTTTGTGATTTCTGTTATTAAGTGATCATACTGATGTAACCAAAGATTCATGAGATTTTCCTGTGTAATAATTCATTTCTATATTGTCATTACTGTGGAGACCAATGAAGGTATGTCTTAAAAACATGGTTGACATGAGACTTTAATACATGTCATACATGTCGTTTTAAAAGATGAAAGCAATGTTCTTAATGGAAATACTAAAGGTTAGATTAATGGCATCTAGCAGGTGATTGACTCAGCAGATTATGCCTCAGATGCTCTGGTCCAAAAACTCCAACTTCTGTATTGTATAATTATTTCTGCATTTTACTATTAATTCTATTATCAATTAACTATTATAGTCAGTAACGTAACAGTTATCCTCTCTGAAATTTCTTAATTTTTGTGATTTTCTAGATGTTAGACTAGACCAATAATTTCTTTAGTTTAACACATATTTCAGACATGACAACATGTCTTTAGCTGGTACAAATGAGGTCCTGTCATCACATTAGTTGAAACAGGTATTTTTTGCTTTCCCAGGTTACAATAGTCTATTTATCTTTCTTATATGCAAGATATCTGCACAATTCAATAAGCAATTCCGTAAGGCAAGTGGTTTATCTTTGCTGTTTTAAGGTTATACTAAAATGTCCACATGACTGGCATTCACCTTGGCCACCCTAAACCTTTGAAAAACTACGTTGGCACCAGTTTTGGCAAGTGGAAAAAACGGGAAGTGAAGAGACCAAAGCACTGAACCTTGTGGTACTCCTAAATAAATTTCTATCTGAAAACGCAAGGTTTGGTATAAAGAGTTAGAATATCTTCTTTGAATTTTCAAAAAATTCATGCCTCAACTATTGACCCATTTCTACACAAATAGCTTTCAAGCAATCAGGATGTAGCTAAAAGTTGTATACCTTCAAATATTTTATGTAAAAAGAGTTATCTGAAACAATTTGTTTTCTCTTCACACAAAACCTAGGTCTGCTTAGTGCTTCTTCCTGAGAAAGGGGGGGTTTCCTCTCCACTATGTGGACATACAGGCTCAATATGAGGGATTGCTGCAAAGTCACTGACACCATGCAAGCTACTGCTCCCTGCTGCTACATTCTCTTCCAAGATGTGTGAATTCTGCAAAGCCAATGACTTGATGCAATCAGTTTGGTTTCCAATAGTTTTTTTTTCCAACTCCTCTATCATCTATGAATTGATTGAATCAACTCTTGTCTGTTAATGCTATAGTGTATTTTCCTATTTACACCTTATGCATGAATGATGGCATATACTTTGTCTGTGTATTAGCCTTTAAAAATTTGTTTTTTTTTTTGTCAATATAACATGCATATTCCAGCACAAGATTTTTTTCAGATGAGAAATACAACACACATTACAAAAATGACAGTATCATCCACTTAAAGAATTGCTACATTGACATTTCACAGTGAATTACTTTCTATTTACTCTACTTTCCATTTTCTAACATTTGAGCTTGAATTTGGACCTGCCTCCGCTTTCGGTATCTCTCTTTTGATTGGATTTTTGGTGTATCACCCCAGGACTGTTTTAAAGGAACCTTGAACCTAAGCCAACAGTGTTGTTGTCTGCATTTGAATCCTCAATCCCTAAACTATGCAACATTATTTGATAAAGGAGTAATACAATTTAGACAGAAAACTGAAAAGAAATCGGATATTAGAAAGTTAATAAAACAGTAATCTACCACTATGCCTGCAGCTGCCCAAATCCACCTGTTCAAACAATTGCAGTATTTTATAGAATGCTGTGGTTCTGATGTGTGCATCTATAGTGGTGCAAAATATCTGTATCAATCGCAGAAGAAAGTTAAAACCTTTATTTCAGCATTGTTGGCTGAAAGACCGTTACTCCAAAAGCAACTAGAAATGTTTGCAAAACCATTTGAAAAAAAAAAGAACCTGATTTGTCCTGCTTTTTAATAAAACTAAAACGTACCTCTTCGCCTGCAAAAACAGGCAATGCAAGCTACGATAAAATTTCAAACTTCTGCTTCTGGATGTATACTAATTCCAGGTAATAACCAGATTAGTTACTGGCTTTGTGTAGAGCTGAATACAAAAACATGAAATACCAGTTCTGTCCGGAGGAACAGGCTCATATTGCAGGAAACTGTTGTGGGAAATTAAGAGTATGATTGAAGATATGGCTGACCCAAGACACACATGCATGCTCAACTATTACAGCATCTCAAGGCATCTTAAGATACGTTTTAAGACACAACTAGACATTGGTCCTAAGATGTCTTGGAAATATTTCTATGTCAAGACATCTTAAGGTAAAATATCAGTCCATTATTCCTTGTTGACATACATTTTTCATCAGCTGACTCAATAAAGAATGACAAACGGTATGACACACTGTATCTCACAACATAGGAAAAGCCATACTAAATATTGTATAAAGTATAGTAATTCATAATAATGTGAACATGCTTTATGTTTTAAATATGTATATATTAACTTACCTGTGGATCGGTGTGTTTTTTCTACATGGTGGGGATCATTTTCAGTTAAAACGCTACATTTTGGGGACTGACCATCCTTGTGGGGACCTCTGGCAGGTCTCCTTGGATAACAGTTTTAAAATTAGGTGTGAATAGGAATAAATGCACAACTCCACTACTTTATGAATTTAAGGCAGCTCTTTTGTTTCCTGTCTTTTATTTCTGGATGATCTGAATAAACCAGAATAATCTGGCCATGGTTATTGAGGTCAAGCATACATGGAGTACTCAGTTCATCCAGCAGAAAATAACAGGAAAACAAAAGAGCTGCCCTGTGTTTTGGTTAGGTATGTAACTGTAATGGTTAGGTGTAGGATAAGGGTTGGATTCAAGCTGCAGAACTCGCCTACGAATGAATAGATGTGAATGGAATGTCCCCACTGGAATAGTGAAACCTGACCGTGTGTGTGTCTGTGTTTTGGGGGGGATAAGGTTACTCTTTATGAGAGTGTAGAAATGGCTTACAGTTCAAGTACAATTTGTTCCAGGGATTCTGAATGATTATTTTTTTTCCCCCTCAAACAATTGGCAGTACTGCTCATTGGTCATCTGGCTCACAGAAGCCTTGCGGTGGAGGAACATGAAAGTATCAGATGCTGTGATGGCTGCTGTTGGAATTTTTTTTTTTTTCCTCCTTCATTTTTCTATGATTTTCTGTGTTGCTGCTAGAAGATGGTGCCCTTAAATAAGAGCAACAGGATACAGAATATATCTTGTGAAACTATATAACCTAACTCCTGTTATAACAAAATGAACAGAAGTGTTATAAAAATATTTTATCTCAAAATCAGCTCATTTGTGGACATAGCCCCTTTAAACCTGTAAAGCAAAGCTCTGTATTTACACCTTTAAGCTTTCACTCCCTGGTTATTTCCTGAGAAGAGATAAGACAACTTTTTAATTATCACTTCATAACTTATATGTATTAAATAACCATGAATTATGAAAGCAGATTTTGAAATAAATTGTAATCTTTTTCAGAAAGGAGAAGTTGCTTAGGGTTACAGAAGGCAGCTGTTACCAACCAGGCTTGCTTCTTGCTTCAGTTTATTTATAGCGCCAATTCACAACACATGTCATCTCAAGGCACTTTATAATTCACCAGATCATACAGTCAAATTGATTTAAAGTTTCCTATCTAAGGAAAACCAGTTGATTGCATCGACTCATTGACTCGAAGGTAACCCTATACTCGTGTATAAGGTTACTCTTTATCAGAGTGTAGAAATGGCTTACAATTCGGGTGGAAAAACTATTATAAAATTCCAGTGTGCCACGTCATCACATCATACACGTTTGTAAACGAGGAGACCTCCCTTGTTGCAGCCATATTAAACTATTACACAGTATCCCAGGTAAAAGACAGAAAACTTGCTGCTAAGAATGATCGACTCTGTCTGTGTCCCCATTCTACTCCTAAATCTCTGTAATGTACATAATTAACATGATAACTGTACAGTATATCCTGATAGAAGAGCTATCCTAATTAGATAATCTACTTGGAAAAACATTAGTTTTGACTTGAGACAGGGAGGTATTATTAGGGTTTAACAGACTTACACATCATGAATAAAAATAATCCTTACAAACCCACCCTGTGTTAATGACAGTGAGAGGCAACCAGTGAAAATCACCACCATATGGGCTATCATCTTTGGTAAGGATAATTATAGAAGAACCTGGCCATGTAAACCTCATAGCATAATGCTTACTACTAGGTTAGGTTATATAGTTTTATTAGAGATATTTTTGTATCTCCTAGCTAAATGTGTTCTAACCAGATAATCCGCTGTTGAAAGAAAAACTTTTTTTTTCCAGCAGCAGCCATCCCTGACACCCTTATGTTCTTTCACCACAAATGCTTCTGGGAGCCAGATGACAACCTAGGGATCGGGACAAAATGTCCGCTGCCGCCAAAGAACACTACGGTCAGTTGTTTAAAAAATAAATAAATATCAAGAAATCATTCACAATGCCAGAAACAAATTGTACTGAAATTGTAACCCATTTCTGTGCTCTCATACAGAGCAACCTCACCGAACACACACACATAAACTTGTCTCACTGTCTTTGCGGGGTCTTTCCATTGAGTTCCATTCATTTCGACAGCCTAACCTTAACAATTATGGCATCTTACCTAACCCCAACTCTAACCTAAACTCAATTTACACCTTTGTCTTGAAAGTGACCCTGAACGAAAAAACAGCAATTCCAGTCATGGGCTCCAGGCATAAGCAATCGCTCCACACGACGTGCCATTTTTTCAGAAAATGGGAACCATAATGCATTAAAAAAAGAAAACACACAACACTTTGTATTTCCATCCATATTAAGTCTGTACACAGACTTACCTTTATTTGAGTTATTGAATTTATGTCTAAGCCTGACATTTACCCAGATGTGTAAAGTAACAAAGTACAAATACTTTGTTACCTTACTTAAGTAGAAATTTTGGCTATCTATGCTTTACTGGAATAATAATTTTCTGGAAAACCTTCTACCTCTACTCCTTAAATTTTTTTGCAATTATCCCTACTTTTTAATCCTTATACTTAAATCATCAAAATATTTATATAATTCGTTTTATCCAGACAATTAATTTCTTTTTGGTTGGACCAATTTGTTGTCCGCCACTTATCAAAATAAATAGTTTTTCAAGACGAGGCACAGTTACATTTGATTCTGTTACTGTTAGTTATGAAACTAAGAAACTTAAATATAATTGTAGAAGAAAATGTCCTTTATTAGGGCAGGGCAGTACTTAATTTTTAGTAGTTTTAAAAATGGCACTTTTACAGTTTTAATTGAGTATAAAGCTGAAGTTGATACTTTTTAAATTTATACTTCTACCGGAGTAATAAACATTAATACTTTTGATGACTCTGCATTTCCCCAAACCATTTCCAGTATATTCCTAACCTTAAACTAAAGTTAATTCACAGCATACCTATAAACTGACTCCTTAACATTAAAAATGGAAGTCCACCAAATTCGACCTGGGCTTTGGTTCCAACAAGGCATGTTGGTCCTCAGAAGGCTAGTAAATATACCAAAACTGTCCTGAAAAGGTTCCATAAACAAGTAGACCAGAAACCCATGACATTACCAAGACATCCTAACAGTCTGGGTATGAAGTGAGATTTAAATGTATTTCTGATTTTAACGAATAGAACATCCTCTAAAAAATTTTTCCTCTCCTTTTTCTGGCACAGAAAACATAAATAATCCGGTTTATTCTAAATAATCTAGAACAGGAAAACATTAATCTAATTAGCTTTAACTTCTGTAGAAGAAGTTTGTATGTGTGACGGTTTAAAACAGATTGTCACATATCTAAAATAATCTTCCTCTCCTTCTTCTGGTTTAGAAAACATAAATAATCCTGGTCATCCCAAATAATCTAGAACAGGAAAACATTAATCTAATTAGCTTTAAATTCTATTGAAGAAGTTTTTATGTGTGACGGTTTAAAACAGATTGTCACATAACAAAAATAATCTTCCTCTCCTTCTACTGGTGCAGAAAAATATAAATAATCCTCTTTATCCCAAATAATCTAGAACTGGAAAACATTCTGTTGAAGAAGTTTTTATGTGAGACGGTTTGAAACAGATTGTCACATATTTAAAATAATCTTCCTCTCCTTCTTCTGGCATAGAAAACATAAATAATCCTGTTTATCCTAAATAATCTAGAAGAGGAAAACAATAATCTGATTAGCTTTAAATTCCATTGAAGAAGTTTTTATGTGTGACGGTTTAAAACAGATTGTCACATTTCTAAAATAATCTGACTATTTATTTTGATCAGTGTTAAGTAGAATCCTTGGGAAAATATGATAGGTACTCTGGAACATTCCGCTATCAGTATGTATGTAATCCCTCATATAGATACTGATAACACCCTTTATTGACACAAACTACAGTTTAAGCCCAATTGACTATGTTGAAACCTTGGAACAAGCAACCCTAAGAACATATATGTACCTTGCCTGTTGAGCACATGGAAAACGTGTATAGGTTGTTTTACAGCCAGAAGAGGGGGAGGTTGGGTAAAGTTCAGGGGGCGTTTAGTTGTGTTTTTTTTTTTTTTTTTTTTCTTCTCCCAGTTGGAGGAGCCCTTATAACCCTCGGGATCATGAGACTGTAATACAAATCACCATGATTGGATACATCCTCTTTACCGTTGCGGCATTTTTGCCGCTATTGATTTATTTGCGAAATCCATATTTTCTGGCAGATCTAAATTACGCAATCGTTGCCATTCGCATCGGATGGCGATTAAGTAAAATCAAAAAGAAGTTTTTCAGCATCTTAGATGCTTTCCTGGATAAAGTGAATAAAGATCCAGAAAAGACTTTTGTGATCTTCGAGGAGCGCTCCTATAGCTACGGATGGGCTGACAGGGAGAGCAACAGAATAGCCAGGGCTCTGTCAGCGCATGCCGGGCTGAAGGAGGGGGACACAGCCGCGCTCTTCCTGGCCAATGAGCCGCACTTTATTTGGGTCTGGCTGGCTCTGGCCAAACTGGGCTGTGTGGCGTCTCTCCTCAACTGCAACATCAGGTCCAAGTCTCTGCTGCACTGCTTCTCCTGCTGCGATGCCAAGGTCCTCATTCTCGGTGCTGGTAAGTTGGATGCATTGAACCTTTCCAAGAGCAGTAAACTTTAAAATATACAATTAGCTTTTTTCTTGTTGGCTCCCTTTTTTTTTTTGTTATTTTTATTATCGCATATCTTAAATGGCATCTTGCTTTAACTCCGACCTTTGTACTTTTCATAAGCTACTGGAACCAGAATTCCCCTGAAGGAGTTTTCCCAAGGGATAAATAAAGTTGAGCCTAGTCTGAGTCGATGTAAGGTGTTTTCTCGTTAAAAATACCCACCTGTTGAATGCTGGTGGAGATTTTAATTCATCCGGGTCATAGTCATTGCAAAAAAGTTAAAAAACAATCCACTGGACGTTTTGCTTCCCATCCAGGAAGCTTTTTTCAATTCAAAATGTAATTTTTTTTTAATTGAAAAATGTAAAAATTGAATTGAATCCATTCAAAATGTATATATATATATTTTTTGCTTTAAGGCTTCCTGGATGGGAAGCGAAATGTCTTCAAACTTGGAAACAAAGTGGTATTACTGTTGTAGTTTGTTTATTTATGCTGATGTTATGACAAATACGTAACTATGTCCCCAACTTATTGCCAAAATATAGATATATCAGATTTTCCGCCTACCCCACTTGAAATCCTGAATTGTGGGAACTATTCTTACAATATATTTTCTTTTTTCATCTCTGATAAGATATAGATATTACAGCTTTTAGTATTGATAGATACTGATATCGACCTGCTACAATATCAGCATTAAATCATACAGGTCCTTCTTAAAATATTAGCATATAGTGATAAAGTTCATTATTTTCCATAATGTAATGATAAAACTTGAACATTCATATATTTTAGATTCATTGCACACTAACTGAAATATTTAAGGTCTTTTGTTGTCTTAATGCGGATGCTTTTGGCCTACAGCACTTGAAAACCCCAAATTTCTATCTGAGAAAATTAGCACATCATGAAAAGGGTCTCTAAATGAGCTATGAAGTAATTATTTGAATCAAAAAATTAACTCTAAACACCTGCAAAATATTCCTGAGGCCTTTAAAAATCCCAGCCTGGTTCATCACTCAAAACCCAAATCATGGGTAAGACTGCAGACCTGACTGCTGTCCAGAAAGCAATAATTAACAGCCTCAAGCAAGAGGGTATGACACAGAAAGATATTTCTGAATGAATAGACTGTTCCCAGAGTGCTGTATCAAGGCACCTCAGTGGGAAGTCTGTGGGAAGGAAAAAGTGTGTGCACAACGAGAAGAGGTGACCGGACCCTGAGGAAGATTGTGGAGAAGGGCCGATTCCAGACTTTGGGGGGACCTGCAGAAGCAGTGGACTGAGTCTGGGGTAGAAACATCCAGAGCCACCGTGCACAGGCGTGTGCAGGAAATGGGCTACAGGCGCCGCATTCCCCAGGAATGGGCAAGAGAAGCAGCACTGGACTGTTGCTCAGTGGTCCAGAGTATTTTTTCAGATGAAAGCAAATTTTGCATTTCATTTGGAAATCAAGGTGCCAGAGTCTGGAGGAAGACTGGGGAGAAGGAAATGCCAAAATGCCAGAAGTCCAGTGTCAATTACCCACAGTCAGTGATGGTCTGTGGTGCCATGTCAGCTGCTGGTGTTGGTCCACTGTGTTTTATCAAGGGTGTTTTACCATGGTATCACTGTGCTCAATCGGCCTGTTAACACTCCTGACCTGAACCCCATAGAGAATCTGTGGGATATGGTGAAGAGAAAGTTGAGAGACGCAAGACCCAACACAGGCTCCATGCATTGAAGCAGTAATTTCTGCAAAAGTATTCCCGACCAAGTATCGAGTGCATAACTGTACATAATTATTTGAAGGTTGACTTTTTTGTATTAAAAACACTTTTCTTTTATTGGTTGGATGAAATATACTAATTTTGTGAGACTGGAATTTTGAGTTTTCATGAGCTGTATCCCCAAATCATCCGTATTAAGACAACAAAAGACCTGAAATATTTCAGTTAGTGTGCAATGAATCTAATATATATGAATGGTCAAGTTTTATCATTACATTATGGAAAATAATGAACTTTATCACAATATGCTAATATTTTCAGAAGGACCTGTACATACTTTTATGAATGAATACATTGCGTGGAATGTTACAAAAGGATTGATCAAGTGATAACTAAGAAAGCACTTAACAACTACTTATTCACCAAAGTGTTACATAAACTTTAAACAAAAGTGGATAGAAGCAAAACAAGTGTTTGTATGAGCTTTCTAAGATGCAAAATTTTAGAGGAAACCTAATATATTTCAATATAAATTTTTTTGGCTGATATCGGATCAATTTCTAATATCAGACTGGGACAGCCCTAGCATGTTCTCTTTATACTTTAGTTGTTTCTGTCATTACTAGTAGCACTGTTACTTAAAAGAAAGAACCCAAGCCTTTCTGCTACGAGCTTACCTGCTCAGGTCCATCCAGGTACGTTAGCGTCCTCCCACAGTCCAAAAACATGGCTATTAGGTTAATTAGTGACTCTAAATTGGACTTAGATTTGTGTGCATGTTTTCCCTGTGATGGGCTCCATGGTGATCCAGGGTGTACCCTGCCTTTCCCCTCTAGACATCTGGAAATAGAAATTAGCCTCTTGTGACCTCAACACACAAGCATCAGAAGATGGATGGGCTGTTGTTATAAAAGGTTTGTCATCCACTGCATGAAACTCATTATCAGATTTAATAGTTCGACCAATCATGCAATGGCAGGGACAATAAATGGTCTTATTATTTTATTGTTATATTATAATGTAATTGTTTCTTAAAGTTCATTGCCTTTTCTCTAAACTTGTGTCATTTACCTTGGTGGTTGCTCTCCTGGGTGGTTCCTGGGTTCAAACCTCAGCCTAAGAGCTTTCTGCTTGGTGTTTACATGCACCGGGCATTCTGGGTACTCTAGCTCCCTCCCATGGTCTC
The DNA here is from genome assembly GCF_000732505.1 of Cyprinodon variegatus. NCBI lineage: Eukaryota > Metazoa > Chordata > Actinopteri > Cyprinodontiformes > Cyprinodontidae > Cyprinodon > Cyprinodon variegatus. Next base: position 268,916 of record NW_015150575.1, read on the forward strand.
AAAACACATGTTCTAGGTTAATTGTGACTCTAAATTAGATTAGATGTAGATGGTTGGATTATTGTTAGAAGAAGTCTAAAATCCACTGGAGGACTTATCTGCTTTTACATAGTGGACAAACATTACTGGACTTAATTTTTTGATCAATCATGCCAAGGCAAAAACAATAAATGGTCTTATTATTTTAGTGTTAATACATCATCATTTTATTGCTTCTTAAATTTCATTCCCTTTTTTAAAAAGCAGGTTTATTTACTTTGGTGGTTCCTCTCATGATTAGTAAGGTGGCCCAGTTTGTAGCACTGTTATTTTGCAGCAAGGAGGACCTGGGTTCAAGTTCCAACTTAGGGTCTCTCTGCATAGCGTCTGAATGCACTTGTCACTCCAGGTACTATGGATTCCTCCCACAGTCCAGAACCGTTCGATAAATGGGTGACTCTGAATTGCATTGTGTGTGTGTACGTGGTTGTGTGCCTTTGTGTCTTCCTGTAGCGGACTGGTGACCTATCCGGGTCAACCCCACCTTTCCCCCCTAGACTGCTGGAGATAGGCATTACCTCTAAGTCATGTTGACAGTAAAGCATTAGAAGATGGATGGGTTATTGTCTTAGACAGTTTGACAGCCATTGCTTCATGCAGCGCCATAATGTGGGGCCCCAATGTGAACCTATAATAATATCTTCTTTTTCTAACTTTCTCAGACTTGAAAGAAGCTGTGGAAGAAATTTTGCCTGGTCTGAAAGAGTTGGGCATCCGTGTGTTTGTCCTCAGCAATCACAGCGATATTGAAGGTATTGAAAGCCTCTCTGATAAGATTGAGAAGGCCTCAGATCAGCCTCTGTCACCCCAGCTGAGGGCCAACACCAACCTCAAAAGTCCTGCAGCGTACATCTACACATCAGGAACCACAGGTAATCAGCCAGTCTCATCTAACCTTGACCTCATAATTCTCTCACTGTGTCTTGCTTGCTGTGGCCTTGAACAACACATAAAACATTTCCAATGACAATGTTATCTTGTAGGACTTCCCAAGGCAGCCGTAGTTAACCACGAGAGGGTATGGGTGGCATCTTCTCTCCTGTCTTTTGCTGGTGTTCACTCCAGTGATGTTCTCTATTTATACCTCCCTCTCTACCACTCCTCTGGTTTTCTGATGGGACTCTGCGGAGCCATCGACAAAGGTATTCTATGACAGACTTCCATGATAGATATTACCTGGACAGAACTGACAATCTGCCAGTTCTGGGAAAAGTCTAGAGGGCCCCCTGCTCCAGGGCTCTCTGCTTACTGTGTTTATTGAATAACAAGTAAATAAACAGCAGACTGTGTGTGTGGGGGGGTGGGGGTGGGGGTGTTGGGTTATCTGGAGTGTCCATGCCTGCCATTTTGAAAACAAGCTGAGTTTAGTGATAAAACATGACTTTTGGAAGAGAGTGGGCTTATTTATTATTTGTTAAGGCAACCAACCTCATAAATCACCAAGCTGTGAGTTGGATATTGTCTGTGATGCTCTGTTGTAGGAATTTGCTTAATCATCTTTGGGTCATAAAGGCGAAATTCCTGTTTCTGTTCATCAAAACGTGGAGGTTGAATCAATACCGGTTCAAACCAATGGCTTTGGATTCAGTCGAGTGGTGTGTTGGCCTTGGGGCTGTTGCGTTGCACCTGCCCTTGAATAGCTGCCAGATGCAAGAACATACTCAATAATCACAAAAGACTGTACAGGCCTTAAAATATTCCCTTTTCTTATTCCTTTTTTTTTTTAAATTAGCCTTCACAGTCTATATACAGCAATTTCCCCCCAATTACCTTGTGTGCAGTGCAGAAAAAAGAAAATGACACAAACACCTGCTGAGTGGCCCCATTTTCTGTCTCGCCTAGTATAAATTACACTGGTACTACAGACAGCCATGGTAACCAGTGAGGTCCAGAGCTTTAACCCCTTATAGACAGGTGAAGCTTGTTGGCTTCATACCATTTCCAGTCTAAATAAGCATACAGAATTTATGCATGATGAAAATGTTAGTCCACTCATATGCTTCTGGAGTTAAGGAGACCATAAAATGTGCTTTTATATATCATTTAGGTACTTGGAGTGTGAACTAAACATGAACCATAAAAGAACAAGAGCAATGATGCACTGTGAGAGAGTGCAAACATTTGGATGATAAACTCAGTGACTTGCTAGTTAAGTTAAGATAAAAAAAACAGGCTTTTTCATCTAAGTTATGACCAACAAAATTCACATGTGTAACCAAAATTCTAAAAGATTTTGAATTTCAAGCATTTTAGCTTTACAATGAAATTAAGAAATAGAGATTAGTAAAATTACTTATATGTATAATTTGAGTATCACTGTAAAAAAAAAATCTCTATGCATTTATTTCCATTTTGCAAAATTAAATATAACAAAATGGGGGGGGGGTTTGCAAAAGAAGAAATCTGCACGGCCAAAAACTTTGCAATGTATATTGGGGAAAAATGCTGATGTCAATACAACCTTGTTGGTGGCTGTTGGATGTCAGGAGTGTTCAGGAGAAAGTTCAGGGCTGTTATGTTCAGTCCCAGTTTGTTACAGGTTAAACCAATAGAGAAAGATGACCTCAAGTAACAAGCAACCTAGTTGCTTTTTCTATTCAGTTTTCAAATGTGCAAACAGTTACTGAACCTTTAAGTAACTCTGGGTACCCTTTTTCCAGGTATCACCGTGGTTTTGAGACAGAAGTTTTCTGTTTCCAACTTCTGGAAAGACTGCAGAAAGCACAATGTGACCATTTTTCAGTACATTGGAGAGATCATGCGATACCTTTGCAACACACCAAAGGTAAACACCTAAATCTGGATGACAAAAGGGACAGAAAAAATGAAACATTTGAAATGCAAAGTCTTAGAAACCATAAACAGGCTTTTCCAAACATCTTGTAAATGTTTTGTCATTCACTTAATATCTAAAAAGGTTTGTGACCCAGTGTCTAGATAAATTCATCTATAATCATAATCTTATAAAGAATCATAATGTTTTATTAGTATATCAGTAGAATGTAAATAGTAGATTGATATAGTGTAAATAATGAAGTTAATACAGCATCTTTTATATAACACTTATTGATAATGAAAGTCATATTTAGGTACTACTAATGAATTCAGTGTATTTATAATAATAAAAGCAGAGTGACATTTATTTGAATATAGTCCAATTCGATTCTAGTTAATGATTATGATGAACTGGGGTCAAATGCGGGTTACTGTACAAACGGGTTTAAAGTTATCTGCATAAGGAAGCTGAGCTGATTGCGCTGAGCAGTGTTTCACTTTACAATAATTCCCTCTACCTGAGGATTGGGTGACGACAGTGTAGGTGCATGACCCAGGAAGAAACCTGCAGTAAAAACAGGCAAAAGTAAAAAACTGACCCAAATTTGCCTACCTCAACTTGAGAAGGTCATTGACCCCTTGATATATAGTGGCTTAGATGTGGTTAATTGCCTTTTTGAAAAATAGCTGGTATCATTTCTCTCTTACTAGCCATACACAGGTTTGATCACTACAAGACCCATAAAAGAAAAATATAGAACTACTCTCACCAAATGAAGTAGTATTAAAGAGCCCAAAAACCATCACATCATATCCTTATCTAAAAAAACAAAGGTAAAGAGATGAGAAACACACCTACTAACCATCAGTCAGGATAGTATCAAAGTAACTTCTAAGGATTTTGAAACAGTAATAAGAATGTAGGACTAATGGTCTTCCCATTTAGATAAAGACACTTAATGGAAAACCTGAGAGCACATTGATAACCTTAAATAGTATCTAAAGCTCCTCAGGCCTCACCCACCTGCCACAGTTTGAGTCAGTGTTCATGATTCAGCAGTATGAACAAGTTCCAAGATAAGAAATATGTGTTAAATGAACGCAGCATAACGTTTTTTCTCACATTCATCAAAAGAAAAAAAAATGTCTATGATGTTTAAAAGAAATGGGAAGCAGACTAACAGGATAAAATTGATATAAAAGAACCCAAATCAATCAAAATGTCCAGCGTTTATTTTGGGAACTCTACCTCTGAAAGGCAAAAAAATAAATAAAAGTA
>NW_015150575.1:273446-290438 GCF_000732505.1 Cyprinodon variegatus
AGACAAGGCCTGCATTAAAACATAATTGTGACTCCAGCAGGACCATAAACATGGTTGAATTAAAACAACTCTGCAAAGAAGGGTTGGCAAAAGATTCACCCACAGCAGTGTCTAAGACTCATTGCCAGTTCTTGCAAATACTTTAAGGCAGTAATGCTGCAGTGCGTGTCGACAGTTAATAGGTTTAGTACTTAGATATTAGATTTATTGATTACTTTCTCACATCCGCAGCACCTTGAAGGTTCTCTTAAAATGTTCAGATATTATTTTAGATATGATTATCATCAGTAGTATTGATATTAAATAAATTAGTAGCCCTTTTCTTTAAGACAAGAAAGGGACTGAGTACACATCCCTGCTGCACCCCACTATTAAAGGTTATGGTTCTTAGCATTGTATTTTTTGTATTTTACTGCTAAAGGCTAATTAAGTCTATTGCAAGGGAAGGCATTGAAGCCAAGGAGTGATGTCCAGACATTTGGTCATGCTGTAGTCTTACATAGTGGTTGATTTGGATCCAAGCGGAGACAGTTGAACAAGAGTCTAACAATGGAAGGAAATCACAAAAACAATGGAAAGATATGAAAGGAACTGATGAGCATTAGGAAATGGTTAAAGCACAATAAGATGAGTAAATTGGCTTAGAAGGTAAAGTAAGTAACTGGACAAGGAGTTACAAAATTATAAGCCAACTCATGATCGATGGTGATGTGATCAGCAAAATGTGAACAAGGTGAATGTGATTGAGTTGATGCAGTTCATCTGGGTCACAAGGGCTGGAATAGCTAATGAATTTACTCATTTGAATCTGACAGGATAAAAAAAACAAAACACACACACTAAAAAAATTGCACCAAAAAAAAAAAAAAAACGTAAGTTATGCTGATTATGACATCTACCCGTTTTGGTCAGAGTGCGTAAGGGCTGATTGGCGAAAGGATGGCATTATAATATCCATTGAATTAACAGAAGTGTTACCTTTTGGAAGAATATTATTAATGTGTCAAAATATGCCAATAGAAACTGATTTCATCTTAAATATTTTTAAACATTTAGATTTACAGCAAGATTAGAAAAAAACAGTTGTAACTTTAATATTTCATTAATGCAAAAATCTCTAAACTGAAGAAGCAAAGGGGCTGTTAAGCTTAGCTATGCTGTAAAAACTTTTCATTTGTGAGTTTTCAACTAATGACTGGTTTCTTAAATTACTTAAAAAAAAAAAATAATAATAATCTAAAGAGTATGAACTATATGTAGAAAAATAAAAGTAAAAAAAAACAAAGACAGATGTTTTTAGAATTCAGATTCTTTTTTATGTTTGTTTGGATTTGGTTCTTGATTTGTTCATAGGACATGCTAAAGCTGAATGGGGATCAGTTTTGTTAGCCTCTTAAATGTCTATATATAACAATGCTCTTGCCTTAGAGTAATACATGGCTCATAAATGTTTTTTATGCTTGTGTAATCTCTTCTTCACCTTCTGCTTAGAAAGACAATGACAAGGATCATAAAGTGAGGCTGGCTATTGGAAACGGGATAAGGCCAGACACCTGGGCTGATTTCCAGGAGCGATTCGGGAACATTGGTATCTTAGAATGCTACGGGGCAACGGAATCAAATATTGGTTTCTTTAATTATGTTGGAAAAGCTGGAGCCATCGGCAGAGAACATTTTCTCTACAAAGTAAGAGAATCATAATTAGCATAGTAATTTGCAATTTTTGGAGTTTACATTCATAATGCTCTGAAATCACTCATTTCTTTACATTAATCTCAATCTCCAATTTATTTTCAGCTATCATGTCCATATGCCCTTATAAGGTATGACACAGAAAAAGAAGAGCCAGTCAGAAACTCCAAAGGATTCTGTATTGAAGTCCCTAAAGGTTAGTCATTCACATTGAAATTTAAAGTAATATTTCTTCTCTTTCAAAGCTGAAGTTTGTCTCTCTAATTTGAAGGGGAAACTGGTTTGCTGGTGGCGAAGATTAAAGAGAGAACACCCTTTTATGGCTATGCCAAGAACAAACAGCAAACAGAGAAGAAGAAACTGAGAGACGTCTTCGAGCGAGGAGACCTCTACTTTAACAGCGGTGACCTCTTAAGGATAGACCACGAGGGATTTATCTACTTTCAGGACCGCATTGGAGACACTTTTAGGTCAGTAGATGGCAAAAACTGGAGAAATCCAACAAGGTGTCACACATTTATGTAAAAACTCAGAAGGTAGTCCCCAGAATTCAGGCAAGACGAATAGTGGATTACTTAAAAAGTGTTTATTAAAACAAGACATAGATTCTGCAGTGGCTGGGGCGTCAGAAGCAGGGTCTTCTATTACAGAGAAACATAGGTTAGTAATGACAATAAAATCTGAGGATAATTATGAACGCGCGAGTCACTAACCTGGTTTGACAGTTTAGTCCGTGTCCAGAGAACGAGGATGATTTCAGCTGGTCGAACTGTACAAACGCAGGGATGCTGCCAGAGAGTTCCAGACGGAAAAGTGTAGAAGGCTGCAGACAGAAGACCATTTTCGAGCTGACGCAGGAAGGTTGGATAATCCAAAGTGCAAAGTCAAGAGGTAGATCTGGGTTCAGTCCTCAGAAGAATCCAACAGGAGTTTGAAGAAGGTCAGGCAAACTAATCAGACAGGGGCAGGCAGGCTCAAAGATCAAAATACAGAAACGAATCAGGATCAGACAATCAGAACACTATGGTAAAGCTGGAGAACTCTGAACACCAAACACTCAAGAATAATCTGGCACCAATGACTGGAAACAGGCTTTTTAAATAGATAGAAGGAACAGATGAATCTGATGAGTGATGGGGAACTGGGCAGAGCTAGACAGGTGAATGAAATGAGCAATTAAGCCAGCCATCAAGACCAGTTAGCCTCTATATAGTGATGGAATAAACCTGTATAAGTAGATTCTAGTGTTTGGCCTAAAGTATCATGCATGTTCATGATTTTCAATTTAGGATTTTCTTAAAGTGACATTCTGGATCCTTTTGATTTGGGTTCTCTAACGTTGCTATTTATATTCCTTATCCATTTTTGCATGAAAGAAAACAAATAAAACCCTTAGTTGTGCTGAATTCTAGTCAATATAAAAGCAGCAAAAAAGCAAATCCTTCAAAAATATGCAGTCCCTTGCAGATGCTTTTCAGTTAACCATGTCACTAATCTCCTGTTTGCATTATAGAGCTCTTTAATGTGTGTGGTCATCTTCATAGAATACATGAATGGTTTGGGGATCTTTAAAGTTGCATCACTCCATCTTAATATATTTATAAATGTTTCTGTTTTTCTTTTGTACTTTGATTCTGCACAGCTTTGCATTATACAGAGGAACCAAAGATTAACAACTAATCGTCAGACACTTCAATGGGTTAAGATATGGCTGTCAGTGGATCCAGAAAATCTGACTTAGACTTAGACAACTTTTATTGTCATTTTTTATTCACAGAAGTGTATACAAAATGAAATTTTGTTCTGTACAGCTTTCAGAAGGTTTCCATTCCTTAAAGTGCAGCAGTGATCAAATGTAAACAGTGTGGAAGAAAAAAAATATGGTGCAAAAAAACGCATTGATATGGAAGTTCAGAGGATTAGATATGTGTATGCAAATATGCTGAATTTTGGTTTGGTGTTATCAGTGTGATGTGGAGTCAGTGACATGATTTAAAGATTTCACCGCAATTTTGTTGTATAAAGCAGTGGGCAAAAGCTGTTTTGGAAAATGTAAAAAAAACGTTTTTAATCAGTGATCAAATACTTCCACTATATGGCTATTTGATGAGTTTGGTGCATAGTTTCTTGTCTGAATACTGTCTGACATTTTGTGTGAGGAAGAGAAAGTCAATCAGAAAATTTCAACTATAGGCAGAGTTTGTTTGACTGAGGAAAAATTCTGATTCCTTCTTGGGATACATAGAGGAATACTGTAAATTGGAAGTATAATTTAATAAGTCATAGAATATAGTCTGTGGGTATTTTCTTTGCTGGACCAAGTTATTCTGTCTGGCCTTTTAAAAATGATAATTGAACATCATTGATCTCACAATGGAGAAATTCACTTCTGCATTTTATCCCCTTGGGGAGCAGTGGGCTGGAACTGTGCAGCGCCTGGGGAGAAATCAGGGGTTAAGGGTCTTGTTGAGGCACCCGGAGTCCAGTCTGTGGGGATCAAACTGGGTTCTTGCTCCCTTCTCAGAGCACACGCGCTCTGCTCTAACCACGAGGCCACCTATCCCCTTTTTAAAGATGCTTATAGGAAATGACGACAATGAAACTCCTACAAGGTGTTTACAAGATCATCATAAATAATATCATTTTTCTGCCATTTTGTTTTAACTCTCAAGGCATTTATACCACAAAATAATCTAATGTGAAAGTGATGCAAATTGGTATACAGGTTAAATAATATCCGTATCAGAACCAAGCCTAAACCTACAGAGCTATAAGTCAGGGAATGACAGCTTTAAAGCTTGTGTCCTGCAACTTTAAGCTGTGTTTTTGGTCAGGCACATCTGAATCAAATGGCAGAAAAGAGTCCTTAGTATGCTGGTTCTCCAGAGATTTTCTAATTATTTGATTCAGGTGTGTTGGGACAGGGACACCTCTAAAAGTGTTAGGATCCCTAGACTCCAGGACTGGAGTTGTCCATCATTGTTTAAAGTGTATGATTTCCAAGTATACTGATAATATGGCATGTTACAAATTTTTTATCTAACCTACCAAGTTCTGCTATTTTAGAAATAAATGTAATCTGTTTTCTTCATCTGCTCTGACTGTTTCTTTTTATCTTGGACAGGTGGAAAGGAGAAAATGTGGCAACCACAGAGGTGGCTGATCATTTACTGGCCATGGATTTCGTTGACGAGGCTAATGTTTACGGTGTGAGGGTACCAGGTAATCGTTTCGGCAGTGAGACGTTTTTAGAGCTTTGTAAATAGAAATTAACCATTTTATTTGCAAAGATTGATTTTCCGACCAAAATAGGTCATCTTATGAAATCTGATCTATTTCGAAGAATTTCTACATGTCCATTAGTTATTTATTATTGTGGACATGCAACTCAGAAAAACTATTTGAAAAAATATATTTTTTAAACATTGTTAATATTTAGGAAAAATAATTGAGCAATTATGTATTTATTTAAATGAGTTGTCTTTTTATGTTGACTGTGGCTGATTAGGGCATGAAGGAAGGATTGGAATGGCGGCACTGAAGCTTAAAGAAAATATGGACTTTGATTGTGAAGCTATGTATCAACATGTCAAAAACTACCTGCCCAGCTATGCAAGACCACGGTTCATACGCATTCAGGTAAGTTAATGTTAAAAGAAAGCAAAATATTAGAAAAATCCAACAACATTTTTTCCGAATAACAAGGAAACTGCTGCTTTCTGGCACAGGATGCTGTGGAAGTGAATGGAACATATAAGCAGCTGAAGGTGAAGCTGACTAATGAGAGTTTCAACCCTGAAATCATCATGGACCCTTTGTTTTTCCTGGAGGATGGAAAAGGCTACGTACCTATGACTCCAGAGATATTCACTGCCATCACAGTGGGAAAAATTAAGCTCTGAAGAAGTTTGATTACGTTACTAATCAATGTATCTAATTTTTTTACACTTTTAGTAATAAAGGATGCAGAGTAATCCAGATGCAATGACTTGTACATTGAGCGTGTTTACAAAATGCACACGATGAAAGGAAATATGTCATAGGGGAATATTTCATAGGTATCTTTTTTATCATTTAAACGTATTAACATTTCTTGGATAAAATGACTTCCTGTGTTATTATTGTTGTAGTTTTATTTATTTCACCAATTTACAACAGTTCCATCTCAAAGCAATTATTAGGACCAAACAGTTAAAGATACATTCAACAGAACCAGACACGATATGAGCATCTTTCTATGGCGACTTGCTGAACCAGGAGGTCATTTTTGAATGAAAATTGTCCATAAAAGAAAATAAAAAATGAAGACATAGGTAATGGAAACAGTAGCTCACTAACTAACTCTTTTCCAATAAGACACACAGCTGGACACAAAATCAATGAAAATGCTTTCTGTGGAACAAAAAGTACACAAAGCAGCAAAAGCTTTATCCTAGCTAGTGTAAATTAAAAGAAAAGGCTAAACACTAAACAAATGAGCTAGAGGTACTTTCTATAAAAACCTTTCTCATTTAAAAGCAGTAAAGGCTCCATCCATAAGTACAGAGGAAAGCCATGATGAAACAAAAACAATGAAAAATTAGTAGCTTTTATGGTTGATGATTATTAAAAGAAAAAAAAAGCTATTTTGTTGACATATGCGACTTTAAGTCAACTTTAAATTATTGTTCATCGATTTGAGAGTTTTTAAGACACCTGGGACTTTCCAGTGGAGAGGTGGAAGATGCTGTGTTTGTAGCAGGGGATGAGTGTGTGCAGTTAATTCTCCTGCAGGTGGAGGATAAAAGCTTCTGACCACTGTGTGAGACCTTCAGAGGGCAGGTCAGCTGGTGCCGGCTGCACTGGGCCCATTGGTTGCAGAAACTGGGAACACTGTAAAACTTTGTAAGCTTTTTCAGGACCTGCTTCCCCGGAAGATTTGAAGGCACCTCTTTAATCATAGAATCTGTCGGTGATGGCGGAGGGAGGCCGTCTGATCCGTCTTTAAGACAAGGCAATGATTCACAATCAAAGCTAAACAGCGCCCAGTAAGGCAGTGGTTCACTGTTGCAGCTAAGAGAGCGCATCGGTCGCCTAGGTCGATTCCAGGCTTTGTCAATCCACAGGTCTACGTTAGCTTTTTCCAGCTGGGTGACCATGTCTTCTTTTTCATCAGCCATGACATCCAAATGAGGCTCTATGCCATCTTCCTTTGCTGTTGCCTTTTCCTCATCTGATCCGAGCTGTTCAGCGTTATTAAAACTTTCCTTCTCAGCAAGAAGAGCACTAGCAGTTTTAGAAATAAAGGCCCAGTCCTTTACAATGTCATCCTCTGTGGTGAACTGGGAAGTCACTGTGAATCGAATGATGCGTTTTGTGTGGATTTCTGCAGGGATGAGGTACATGGTGCCGGAACGGGTCAGTCTCCTCAGCAGCTCCTGAGTCACAATGTTTCCTGCCTGGAATAGTTCCAATTATCAGAAGTAGCAGAAGAGCTAAATCTTTTTTAATTGACTTTAAACTAGTTTCAGCCCTTTTCTTGTTAACCGATATATGTGAGATTGTGACATTTATTTTGTAAATCTCAGCAAAAATTAACATTGGATATGTTACTCCATGCAAAGCGTAAAACATAGCTTAAGATATATTTATGGTTAAAAGTTGTGTTGCCTACTTTCAGACAGAAAACCACCAGGCCAAGATGTGTCTCAGCAGGAACCTCAAAGTTTGGGTTGCTCCTTATTTTAGACTCCAAGAGCTTCGCCATCTTAATTCCCTAAAACAGAAAAAAAAAGATACTCTTAAAACTTTGTTAGGTTGCTACTTTAAAATATTTAATTTGATATAGAAATTGACAGTCGAAGAGGTAAATTCACTTGCATGTCTGATATGAGCTTGGAGCTTTTTCAGCCCGAAGGAACGCATGACGAACCAAAGCTTCAGAGATCGAAAACGTCGGCTGAGAGGAATTTGCCAGTGCTGGGCATCGGGGGATAAAGAGATGTTACTGGGTGAAGAAGTTTTTGAACTTTTGATTATGTAAATAAGCTTTTTTTTATTTTATTTTTTTTATTGAATGGATGAGTCCTGTACCATAAAGTCTGTGGCTGCCCGTGAGTTTTCATGTCTGAGGTAAACAGGATCAACACTGAAGGTCTGCTGGAGCTTATATTTATCCTTTACCCTAAAAATCAGTTATCTTTAATTAATCTTTATCAGAGAACCTTTATACAAACATTTAAATAATTTTTTAGAACAGATTTATGTTTTTTGATTCTGTGAGGTGAAATAATGCCATGACCCACCAGAAAGCTGTGCAGTCAAAGTGAACCATCATCCACTTTGAGGGGTTAAAAACAAAAGACTGTGCAAACTCAATGCCGTTTAGAGACCAGCGTAATTCTGGACAAAAGTAGGCGGAGCCAGCATACGCAGCATCAACATGAAGCCAGAGTCCCTCTTCTTTACCTGTAATATAAAGGATTTTATTCCTGCTAGTGCACACAATTTACAAACAACATTTTGAGAAATTCTGTTTTATAAATAACTTATCTGGAGGAACAAATGTATAGAAGTAAAAGTTTGGAGACTTACAGATTGGTCCCAGTTCAGAGAGCTTGTCAAATGCACACACTCCTGTCGTTCCTAGAGTCGAACACAGCTGAACAGGAGAGAACCAAACCACAGCTGTCATGTGGTCGTTCAGTGCAATGAATTTACCTCATTGGTACCATTACATTGCTGCTTTCTGAATCTCTTAAATCCTGGTTCTTTATCCTTATTTCTGTAAAACTATTTGTGTCTGTATGTCAGTTTTTTGTATAATAAACATTTCAGATCAAAATAAATAAGTAAAACTAATTATTCCTTGCTGATGATTTCTCCCTGGAAGGATTGTTGCTGCTTGTTCTCTTGCTTTAAAAGATTAGCCTTCCCAAATTCCTGACAAGAACTGTGAAAGCAAAACTTCTTGATTCACCTAAAAGACTTAACAGAAACTTAATGAATTATCAGTAAAATATAAACAATGTTCAGGTTTCATAGGTGTCCTCTTAACAGTGGTATATACATATATATGTGTGTGTGTGTGTGTGTCTACTGGATTAATGTGAAGCCTCAATCAATGGACCCCATATTTGGTCTTGTAGATGTTTAACTTTAGAAGGCTCTCTAGTTTTTAATTATCTCATTTTCTATCAGAAAAGTAAACTTTTAAAGTGGAGCTTTTTAGATTTCCTGGCTGCTTTAACGCACTAACAGTCTGCAATATGTTGCTTTTCTCAAACAGATGTGGTTATATGTCATGTAACAATAAAATACATTGTGGCAATAATAAGTTTTTGTTATTTGCTGGTTGTTGGTTTCACATTTTAAAGCAATCACATAAATTTAATGTACAAAAATTCATATGAAGATCCTAAGAATATTAAAAAAATATTATTTATTTATATATATTTATTTTACTAAAAGCTAAATGGCTATAAAACTATAACTATAACCCTTGAATTGAATAACTTATGATAAGAATAGCTTAAGGCACACAATAAGTGCAAAAACATAATACATCATTGATTTTCCTCTACACAAAACATTTCAAACATGGCTACCATGAATGGAACAAGGCCCCTCCTCCGGTCCTCTTGAATGGCTTGCTTCAGAGTGTCTCCCCTCAGAGACAGCTTCTCATCAGCTGGAAGAAACCTAATCTTCACCAGAGCGATCAGACCTGCCTTCTCCACAGACGAATGGGCCTGTAAGAGCAAATCAAACCCTGGCTTGTCTCAGTTGTTTGACGGGACAGTTTGTAATGGAGAGCCAGGGACACTGACCTGATCTGAAGCGTATGCCACCAGTGTGGAGTTGAGAACCGAGTCGTCCACTTCCTGGTCCAGCTCAGCCTTCAGCTGCAGTATTTTGTCTTTCCTGGCAGCCAGGAGAGCAACTAGAGTCCCCTCACTTACTGTGCTCTAAGTGTTGTTAGATTAAAGGGAAAGGTAATCAGCTTCAGGCTAAAGCAGAGGGTTAAAAACAGAAAATGCTGTTGCAAACCTGCAGCAGGCCTCCACCTCTGCTGTCAGGGTGATAATGAAGAAAAAACAAGGGAAGCCCCAGCGCTTTACACAACCAGTCCATCACATTCATTTCTAGCTCTGTGCAGGCTGGGCTGGAGGCCTGTGTTTCCAGAAAAAACAGAAATGTGAGTTATAAAATTAACACTTTTAGTCTTCTACAGTGTTTTGCAGACTTACCCATGTGAATCCTACGCAGTTGATGGCATCAGCCAACATGTCCCCTAACATGGAGGGCCACGAAGTCAGACTGGGGTAGTAGGCGTGCATATGAGGGCTTTGCCAATGAACCACCTGGATAAGAGCAGATGGAAATAGTCGAATGGCTGAACTTTATTAAATATACTTTTTTTTTTGTTTGCCGATAGAATGCAGGAGTGGGGTGGGGTGGCAATATTTTACCCCAGGCATGATGACTTTTTCAATGTCATTGAAGATGCTCTCCCAGTCCTCCGGTTCAGTTGGCGCAGCTTCAGGAAGCAGCTCTCTCATGTAGCCTGGCTTCACATCAGGGATGACCCTCCTCTCCCTGATGGAGCTCAGGTACTTGGTGATATAGTCCACCAGCTCCTTACCTGCGCATTGAATAGATCATGGTCATATTGATGCCTATTTGTTTAAATCTGTTTGTTTTTTCATTTTGTGCAAAGTCTAGTTTAGTCAAGTCAAGCTGTCTCTGAGGAGTAAAAGAATCTGCAATTACCTCTGCGGTTGTATTCCTCAGCCTGCATGTTCGGAGAAGAGTCCCCCCTTAGCAGAGCTACGATTGGGTGCAAGGATGTGTTGTGTATTCAGGATCAAGCATCACAAAACTATATAGACCTCGCTGTGAGGAACACGCCCTGAATTGGTGACGCAGCTTTACCATCAAACAAATGCTCTTCATGAGTGATTTCAGCCATCCTTTCATCTCACGTGCACCTAAGTGTGTACCTTTCTGTTGCTATGAGTTATGAAAATTTTGTTTGCATTTTCAAAGTGAAATCATATGCTAAGTTTTTATTGTAACAAATAAGTACGTCTGCTACAACATAAAGTTAAAATTAAGCTATGCATGATATAAAAAGCTAAAAGTGTTATTCTAACCACCAGCTTCTTTTGTTTTTACTTTTTATCGCCCAAAACACATTTCAACAACAAAGGTAACAATCTTGAACACAAATCTAGTTTTAAAATGATAATTTATTTTATTAAGAGGTAAAAAATAAAAAAATAAAAAAATTTATGAAACCACTATACCAAATTAATTTAGCTTTTTAAAGTGCATTCTTTGGAGAGGTGAGTAAGATCTCATCACAAATACCCATTTCTAGTCTTACTCTGTTATTTTGAATAAATGAAATAGAACCTACCTGACTGCAGGAAGTTGACAATTACCAAAAAAAGCACAAATTAAAACCAAACTTTCAGGTAAAAACACAGTCATTAATATTCATCAGTCTGGAAAAACAAACTTCTTTGGCTTTAAGACAACTGAAACACATTGAGCAACATTTTTCCAAGAAGGAGAAATCCTAGACAAAGGGTAGACAGTCCTGCCCTCAAAGACTGAGGTCTTGCAGGTTTTAGAGGTTTCCCTCCTTGCTTAACCCACAGGACAGCGGCCCTTTAGAAGCAACTTTGGGCATGCCTGTTCTAGACCCTCCTCAGGGGTCTCAAACCGGTTCCAGAAAGGGCCGTGTGGCAGCAGGTTTTCTTCCAACCAAACAATAGCACACCAGACTCCATTCATGTCATTAAGTCATCATGTTCAGATAGGACTCATTTGATGAGATGACTGGAGTCTGGTGTGCTATTGTTTGGTTGGAAAGAAAACCTGCAGCAACACCTTTCTTTAGACCCCTTCTCCAATTACTCATCCAGGAGGTTTCAAAAGACCCAGAACAAAATCTTAAGGTCAGAGTTCATGGTTCAACAAAGGAAAAACAGGATGAAAATGGCGTCATGAGAAAAATTTACAGTTGTAAATCCACTCCAAATAAATAAATAAAAAAATAAAACATCACCTATATTATATAAAACAAATTATTTAGCGAAAACATGGCTGTGGTGTGTAAGTTCGGAAGCTGAAGCAGAGGCATTTCTTGCAAGAAATAAGGTTCAAATTTATTTAACGCCCTCAGACGGAGAGCTCTGCATCCTCAGCATATACATTTATACCTTACAATTTCCCAACACACACATTCCCCCCAGGGTAACAAACCCTACCCCTAAATAAAAAACTTTCTCACTCTTGAACATTAAAGCAAAACTACTTGAGTTCATCAGGGTCATTCCGTGCTGGGTTAATATATCTTTCACCGGCCAGATGGATCTCCTCAAATCAACCGTCCTCCCCTTCATGCCATGAAGGAGGCTGTGTAACTCATTCTTGTCTCTCATGACCTCCGTTTGGAGCCTGTGAGGCTAAGAACAGTCATACCTCAACATTTTTTTTTACTCCACAGCAGGCAAAATGATCTGGGGCAGCTTTGGTGCTTCCCATCTGTAAATGGCTGGCTAACCAATTCATAACTGGACCGGTAATTCAAACTATGAATGGTTCAAAATACATCTTATATGCTGGCTTAGTGAAAGTATCGACTTGAATCCAACTGAGATCCTGTGGCATGAACTCAAATAAAGTATGTACCCTTGATAACCCTTCAACCCCAGGTTGAACTGAAACAATCCCCAAGGCTGCCGCTGGTGGTGGTGGATGGGGCGAGGGGGGTGTCCTCTTTACCCAAGGCCAGGTCAGTTTGCTAAGCACTCTATTACGGTAAGTACACTCTACTTGCACTCAATAATAGGGAAATATATGAGTTCTTCATTCAAACATACCGTAGTAGAAAGTGACAGCCCAAAGGATGTTCACTTTTATTATTAATACATTTATACAAAATAGCTTTGGTGGTCCTAAATGACCCAAAACGGTAACTGTCAAATTTAATGCCAGAAGATGAGAAAATAACTCAGGATGTCTTTTTTAAATAGAGTAACTAAAGAAGGTTTTAACCTAGTATCCACATAAAATTCATTTAAAAAATATTCCTGTTTTTTGCTGGGAAGGAGTAGTTAATGTAAATGTTTTTAGGCTACTCTAGTTTTGTTGCTAGTTTATTAATACGTTTTGGAGAAATATTAAGATTTGTAATTCTCTGGTTGTTTCCTATTTTCATTATCATACCTCAGAGTATTGGGGAAAGCCCTCACTGCACCACAGTGTGTATATAAAGTGTTGTGTAACATAGTTGTACTCATTGATTGAGACCTTTGTACAATGAGATGGATTTTTTTCTTTTGCAATCTCCCCTGTAATCAGTGACGTCAGCTCAAGTCCAAAAACCAGTAAAGCATCAGGAAAATCCTTCTGGGAAACTAATCTTTTTCGAGCTCATATGTTGAACAGAAGCTCATGGCAGGTCTGAAATCAGATGCTTAAATAAGTTTTTCTTTAGTTACAGATTTTTTTTTCATACATGTTCTTCCTATAAATTTACTTTTTAGCTAACCTTTACAGGATTAACTTAGAATTATTTGTGGAAATGCAAAAAAAAACTGTTTTATTGCTTTTGAGTGCTATGCTGAATATCATTACATACATACAAGTAAAGTCAGCAGAGACTATTTGATCTCAGCAACACAGCCTGTAAATTACAGTAAAGCAATGTAAGATCTACAACAAAAATAGAGAAAAACATTTTGATTTATGGCACCAAATTTTTTGAAGACAAAAATGTATTGCTTTATATTGAATTATTTGTGACAATAAGTTCATCTGCTGTACTCAAAAATATCTAGTAAGTAATTTCCTCCAAAGCTTAAATAAATGCATTATACATTCATCAAAAAGCAGGTTTTTATACTTCTATCATTTAGACTGCAAAAACAATCGAGAAATAAGTCAAATGTCTTAAGTTAAGTGTATTTGCTTGTAATTTGAGCAGGGAAATAAGATTATTTGACAATGGGATGAGTATTTTTACTCTTAAAATAAGATAATTAGATAATATTCACTTGAAATAAAACAATGCAATTTTTTTTTTCTTATTTTAAATGTAAATTGTCTTGTTATATTGGCAAAGTGTCTCACTTTGCTCCTCAATTCAAGAAAAATTTCACTTATTTTAAGAAAAAATTACGTATTTACATTTAAGTTTTTTGCAATGTAACTCCCAAAAATATGCCAAGCTGAAACAAACTCTGAGCCACAACAGAAGGATCATAATGGCTAATATTCATGTTTTCTCATCCTGCCTTAATGTTTTTTTTGTTGATTGTTGTTTGAGCAAGCTAGTATCTGTAAGCAGTGACTAATGCACTAACCACACAACAGTGACATTATGCAAGAGATGAAAAATAAGTAAACACACAGAAGGAGGTACAAAGATGACCAGGCAAAAGTCATTACAGGTCAACACCATGACAAAAGCTGCAGTAACACCTGGTCTGCTCACACACTGGGCCACTTTCAGGGCTTTGTGCACGACATGTGATACCTCTGATATCACAATCTTCTAAGTACTTAATCAGGGACCTAATGCAATTTGAAGCAAACAATCATTTGGACAAATAAAACATTTGAGGGGGGCGTCTGTATGAGCAATAGTCTTCATTCTTTATCACTGAAACTGCTGATCTGATAAACACAATATTATTTTCAGAACTCTTATGTTAATACGTCACCTAACTGTATTTCAGCGTCTCAAGATTTAAATATAGATTTACCTTACAGTTTTAATTTCTCCTCGCTTTTTTGGGTTAGAACCAATAAATATAAGTACCAGATATTTTCCTTCCAACATAGATCAATTGGAAAAGAAAAGCATATCCGCAAACATAAGGGAAACATAAATGGGAGGTTAAATGTCCATTTGACAGAAGATGAAGGAAGTTTGATTCTGTCTTTGAAACCATTCAAAGAACTTCTCTGATTCTGAATCATCACAATGAAAGAGATTTTTTGGTTACATTGAAGTCATGACATGCTACCTTATGACATCCTACTCATAAATATTCAAACAGCTGTTATGGGAAGTCAAGCACACTGGGACTATTGTGTTTTTACCCTTTTGTACCCTCACGTCTGAGAGTCAGAGTCTGATGAAAGCAGGCTGGATTATAATTGTGCAATCTAGGATGGACTTCTGCTTGGCATCAAAGGCAAAGTGTTTTTATATTGGGCTTTTTGTTGCTTTATTCAAATAGGGGAATATAATCAATGCAACATCAGCCGTATAACAAATAAAATGTCCAGAAAAAGTAAAATCATAATAATGATAATAACTAACAAAGAACTAGTTTTAGTTTTTAGTGTCAGTCTTGGTGGTCATTGACCAAGAGTATAAAAAAAGAACAAAATCTCTTTAAAAACAATCCTGTAGTATGTTTTTTCTCAAACTGTGATATAAGGTTTTTTTTAACTCCAACATGTGCTGGTCTTTAGTACTGCAGGTAATCTGCTTTGTTTGTTTTGAAGTTCATGCTACTTTGTACCATTAAGTTTATAGATTTGTGATATAAAAACTGTATTTTCTGATTAAAAAAAGTCATAAAGTTCGTAATTTTTTTTTTTTGAAGTATCAGCATTTGTTGAATAATGTAAATAAAGCTTTGGTTAAAACGGGCTCACCTGAATGAAACAGTAAAATTATCATTTGTAAGGTTATTAATAAGTCAGCTGGGTTTGCCGTACATATTACGCTTACTTTGTGCGCTAACACTAAGTGTTAGCGCACAAAGTTATTCTAATTTTATTCTTACTTTGCAAAGTTACATTTGCTGAGATAGAGCCATATGGTAACAAATTATATGTCCTCATTTACATGAACTTGACCAACTTTTTGTTGAAATTGTAATTTTAGGAATAACGTTGTACTATTTGGTGAATAACATGATAATGACATATTGCTACTCTTCCATATTTCTTTGTCTACTGCCCCATCCACGAGTAACTGTACTAAAGAAGAAATGTGTTTTACAAAAAAATGCACCATATCAGATGGTATTATAACATCAGCTACTCATTACTTTAATCTGAGGACACCTCCAGCTTAGGTAGACATTGAACAGCAACCTGCACCAGATTTCCCCTTAAGCACCTTTTTATATTCTTTGGATATAAGGAAACTACAAAAAACAAAAACAAAAAAAACATAAAGAATCTTTTCTTAAAAAATACAATTATAACTTGGTATTCAGCACATAAACATGCAGGTCACCGTCCAGAGATATCACAATTTACCCCTATATGGGGTAATAAAAAGTTCACTCCAGGGAAAAATGATGGATGATTTAAACTATGGAAAACCAAAGGTTTTCAGAAAATGAAAGACCTATATGCTGATGTCAGGATGCTTACTTTCGATCAGTTATGTAAAAGGTATTTAATACCCCCAAAACATTTTTTTTTCGATACTTGCAATTGAAAAACTATATAACATCAAAACTGAAACGAATCGTTGACATTCCACCCTTAACAAAAATAGAAGAAGTAAGTGTTGGGGGCTTAAAAGGGAAAGAAGAATCAGGCATGTTTAAAAGCACAAAAACAAACAATAAAAACTTCTGCAATATAAATGTCTTATGAGAACCTAAATAACACCAGTTAGGCTTCATCATATCATAGTGATATTCCAGATACTTGGACCAAATTTATCTGAAAAAGGAACTCTTCTCCATCGTTTGTGGGTATGTCCTAAAGTCCTGAAGCTTTGGAAGGATGTAATTAGGTGTCTATCTGAATTGCTTAAAGTAAAAGTCCCATTAGAGTTTAAAATCTGTGTTCTTGGAATATATCCAATAGAACTTAAACAATCGCAGAGGATAGCTACATTGATAGACTATGGACTTCTTCAAGCCAGAAGATCTGCTGCACTATGCTGGAGGAGCATGAAACCCCCCTTCATGGGAGAAAAGAAGTTGCAAGTTCACTCAGACTGGAAAAACTGACATATATTGCAAAGGGCAAACAACAGGACAGGAATCTATGTGAGCCATATATGAGGATTGTAGGGACTGAAAGTGGAGCTTATTGATTTTTGAATGGATGTCTGGACTACAATTTTATTCATATATTTCCCCCTTTTTTTCTTTTTTATGTCTCTGCCTTAATCTAAAGGGCTTTGTATATTTTTGGAACTAGACAAATGCTGGATTAAATGGTGAATGCATGAGTGAATGTGTGTATAAGTACATGTTAAAAGGTTAAGTTTGTTGTCTGTAAGTTTAGGTGTATTAAAAAAGAGAAAATTCAATAAAATATATTGGA
>NW_015150575.1:290448-291394 GCF_000732505.1 Cyprinodon variegatus
GGTTCCTCTATGATGACAACAAAAAGGAGCCCGAGCTTGTACAGGAGCTGAAGCAGTATTGGCTAATAGTCAGTCTCACATAACACGGGCTTTGGTACCCAGCTTCTTTAGAGAGGCTGTACTCTGTACAGTGGCCAGTGGGTAGAGGTAGTAGGCTCTACCTGTGGGAGGGGCTGCATGTCTTCTCCCAGCTCAGCCGTCCCATGTCAGAGTTTAACCTACTGGATGAGAGGGTTGTGTTCCTGCGCGTTCGGGTAAAGGGGGGATCTCACACTGTTTTCTCAGCAGTACGGAGTACAAAGCCTTCTTAGGTGCTGTATAGCAGCTATCTTGGGGACTCTGTCATTCTGCAGGGGAATTTCAAAATCCTGATGCCCTTGGGACACCCATGGAAGGAGGTCAATGTTCTACTTTGTTCTTAGAACTTCTTACCTTTCATCACATGTCTTGGACAACCCTGGTGAAAAGATGGATAGAGCTGTGCACAGATACCACCTGGTGGTGATCTGGAAAAGCAGAGGAAGCAGAGGAAGCAAGCCAGACTCAGCAGGCAAGCAAGTAGTGAGAGTCTGCTGGGAATTTTTGCTGATACCCTCAGTTAAGGACATAAAATAGAATAGAATAGAATAGAATAGAATAGAATAGAATAGAATAGAATAGAATAGAATAGAATAGAATGAGTTTCTTTCAGATTCCAGGGGAGGCTGTGGATATGCCGTCTGAGGGGACCATATTCTGTGCCTTTATTGTGGATGCCATTAGCTGCAGCTGTTATGTCTGTGGTTCCTTGGTGGACATCCACAGTAAGGGATGTTGTTAAGCTAAAAAAATTCTCATCACACACGGCTGGTTTCACAACTTAAAAGTTAACTTTTGAAAAAGATTCAGGAAAACAAATAAATTATGGAAAAAGATTTCCCTTTCCTGAATTTGTTATTTTCTAAAT
>NW_015150575.1:296343-298234 GCF_000732505.1 Cyprinodon variegatus
TAAAAGTTAACTTTTGAAAAAGATTCAGGAAAACAAATAAATTATGGAAAAAGATTTCCCTTTCCTGAATTTGTTATTTTCTAAATACATTATGGAATGTATTGTAGGTTTATTTTATATTATTAGATTAGATAGATTAGATGAGCTTTATTGATCTCACAGCGGAGAAATTCACTGGTCACACATTGGCATAGTAATTAAAGAAGGTGCAAACAGGAGGAAAAAGGTGCAATAAGAATAAACAATACAGTATATCAAGATAAATAGGATTAAGGTGCAAGCGTACATGTATCATACACAATGAAAAACAAAATAAAAATAAGAAATAAAAAAATAAAAAATACAAGGGAGTAGAACAGAGATTTGAGGTGTCATATGTACACTCAGGATGGCTTATATACAGGTGGATTGACTTTTACATTAAAGTGTAGTAGGTAAGGAGCAACGGAGAGGTAGTGGTATGACTATTATATTCACATATATTGCGCAGTCAGCATATTGCACAGAATATTGCACAGTCAATAAAAAAAAACTATAATATAGCTGCACAGTGGTTTTTACAGGAGTTATTGTGGTTATAGTGCATTATTATAGAGTCTGGTGGCAGCGGGAATGAATGACCTGCTGTAGCGCTCCTTCTTACAGACAATATTATTTATTATCTGCCTGTTTGTATTAAAAAAATGTAATCAGATGTTCTCATCAGTTACATTATGTAGCCAATCAATCAAATACACTTTAATCCTTTTTTACGACTATTTTATTCTTGAAGTTAAATGAAAGACTGTTTAGTGAGGTGTTACTCTAACTTAAGTATATAACGTGGAGGTGCGTTAGTCACTTTTGTGCTTAGAAACATGATGTGTTCTTAGATGATAATAAACTCTTTTCAATATTTATGTTCAGGCATGAAGCTGGAAAACGAGGATGAGCAAATAGTGGTGTTGAGAAAAAAGTGTGAGAAATAGTTTTAAATTATAAAGTAGAAGTTTGCATGAACAAAGAAAATTAATGATTTTAAAGAATAGCGCAAAAATTCAGAGTCTGGTCCTACTACTGCATTGATGGCATTAAATCATTTTTTTACTTTTTCATTTTTTTTTTTACCATTTTTGTTTTTTTTATGTTTATGCTTTGGGTTTTCTTTATGTAATTTTTATTGCTACTTTAGGAAAGAACCATAATTATGTTATTTTGAAGTAAAAAAAACGGCTGTTGTTAAAATTATTTAACTTAATGTTTATAAACATAAAATTGCTATTATTATTGCTTTTCATTAAATCAGTGATTAACTGGAAATAAAAGCTTTTATCTTTTTTTCTCCACATAATAATGTTCAAATATGCCACTGTTACCCAAAGATTTAGGCTGTTTTGACAAATAAATAAACGAATAAGTGTAACTGACTATATTTAGATAAAATATTTACATAAAAGAAAAAAAAAACGTTAATCGATAAAGTGAGACTTATCTGGATTCACTAAGTGGATTCACTTATGAATGATTAAAATAAGTGACGCATTGCTATATATTGTTTATAACGCATGGGTATATTCAAACAAATACATTTGAGCAGGGTTTGTCTGTAAAGTTTAAGCTAATCTTTCTTTTTTAGATTGGTATTTTCTACCCGGCCTACGTCTTTATTTTTTTAAATGTAAATTTTTTATATCTTTTGTTTGCTGGTGGTTTTGATCGCAGGAGGAAATGTAACTTTTATTAAGTTATTGCGAGCAAGATACATCAACTAATCAAAGTGAAATAAAATATCTTTAAACGTATTTGTTGACGTTCCCGTCCACTTGGTGGCAGTATAGAGCTGCTAGTTTTGGAAATCTCACTACAAGAGGGATAAAAGAAGAAGTGATTTGGGAGTAAAAGCAATAGAAGA
>NW_015150575.1:299592-304935 GCF_000732505.1 Cyprinodon variegatus
TTCTTAAAGAATATTATGGTCAACTGTATCAAATGCAGCACTAAGATCCAACAGGACGAGCACAGATACATGTCCATTATCTGAGGCCATGAGAATATCATTAGTGACTTTCACCAGAGCTGTTTCAGTGCTATGAGGAGCTCTAAAGCTAGACTGAAAAGCTCATTATTGTGTCAGTGGTTGCACACTTGTTTGGCAACTACTTTCTCAAGAATTTCAGTTAAGAAAGGAAGGTTGGATATAGGTCAATAATTGACCAAGTCATCTGGGTCAAGAGACGGTTTCTTAGTAAAAGTTTATTTACAGCAACCTTAAAAGCCTTTGGTACATATCCCTGTAACAGAGATAGATTAATCACATCTAAAATGGAGGAGAAGATCAAAGGAAATACCTCCTTAAGTAACCTGGTTGGAACTGGATCTAACATACAAGCTGAAGGCTTAGATGGAGACAATAGTAAAACATAGTGGACAAACACAAGCTGATTATATTTCTCCAAGCTCATCACTGGTTATAAACACTTTATTCCGGGTGAAATTAGTTTCTATTTCTCTTCACTCTTCTTTACACTTGGACCTTAAATTGCAAATGAAAAGGAGCTCTCCCTCTACACATTTTCATTCCATTCACCTTTTCATTTAAATGCTCTCGTACGTAATTTTATGAGCATCCAGCTTCTTTGACAAGAGCCTTTTGTGGCTACTCCTCTTTTGGACGGTGTTTGTGATCGTTTCCTGGGCATCTATCCAGTCAAAAGGGTTCCCATAATGATTTTCAGCCACAGCAGAACATTTCTGTAAATATACATTTTTTTTCTGTATTGAAAAACCAAAAGATTTCATTTTGTAGATAAGAAATGTGTCATATCTGTTATTATTTTATATATTACACACATTTCCTTGGGGTTTAGTATTGTACTTTTGAATTTGACTTGAACTATTATTACTTTTAAAAATAAAATATTTAGCGGTTGATCTGTTAAACCCAATAAACCATTACTAGCCTAATTTCATGTTTACCTCGCAAGAGAGGGCTAAAAAAAGGAGGAGTGCGGACATCAGTCAACTGGTTTTCTTCCTTTCTTGTGCTGCAGCTATGTACAGAGTGCCTGCAAACTCTTTAAGGCGGCAGAGGAATGTCGTCTTGACAGGGATGAGGAGAAGGCTTATGTGCTCTACATGAAGTATTTAACGGTTTATGACATCATAAAGAAAAGGCCAGACTTCAGGCAGCAGTCGGTATGATGATACCATTTATGTAAAGTGAGTCATTTCATAAAAGTGATGTTTTGTAAAGTGATGTTTTGTTTTTATTTTTCAAATCTGAATTGTTTAGGATTATTTCATGACGATGCTCGGAGCAAATAGCTTTAAGAAAGCCATTGAAGAAGCTGAGAAGCTGTCTGAAAGCCTTAAACTCAGGTTAGATGCTTTACTCTTCTTGGTTGATGTGTAATAAAGTCATAAATATAATTTAAAATGGATATTTATGAATTTTAATGTTTTATTTTTGATCAAGTCTCCTGACTTTAATATTTTAAATAGGTACGAGGAAGTTGAGGTGCGGAAGAGACTTGAGGAAAAGGAGAGGTTAGAGGAGAAGAAGAAAAAGGAGGAAGTGAAAGAGAAAGACAGTCGAAACTCTCCAAAGGCCTCAACAATTAGCAAAAAGGACAGCAAAAAGGTAGACTTATCATTTAAACAACATTTTACACATTTTAAAAAATCACACATCTGAAATGAAATGTGTTTTTAAAACCTTCTAATTTGTTTGGGATGACTTCATTTGTCAGGTGAAAGGAGAGCAGAATGAACTAAAGAGTGTCATCTCTAAAGGTAAATAGTTCAGAGCAGAAACATGACCAATGCTGCAGATGGTTCTCTAATGGAAGCTTTCCTTTTATAAAGTTTTTTACACCTAAAGAGTTTGTTTTTCTCCTTCTCAGCTGCCCAACCAACAGGTGGCATCACAGCTGAGAAACTTTTTAGCATGATGAAGGACCAGACCATCTCACTTATTGTGATGGATGCACGCAGCCATAGAGACTACGAGGAGTCTCATATTCAGGTCCCAGCTGTAACCTGTATCAGTGTGCCAGAGGAGGCCATCAGCCCGGGGTGAGACACTCAACTGTTTACTTTATTTATAAAGCTACAAAAAAGTTATTTATTTGGGAACCGATAACGAATTTATTAAAAAATATTAAACTAAATCTAATTATACAAATTAAAAACTCCAACTTGATCCTGTTATAACTCACAGCTGTCAAATTCAGATTATAATACCAACTAGTTGAATAACTAACTGTAAAGATGTTTTTTTCTATCGAGATTAGCATTTGTTATATTGGTTTAACCTTTTGAATATTGAATATGTAGATTTTGTAATGATGAGATATACATTTATTTATGGGTTTTTTTCTTCAGAGAACCTGTTTATATATTTTAGATATTTATTAATTTTCTTTTCGGTATTAAAAGTAATCTATAAATATATTAATATTTTTTTATAATTAGATATCATTATGGAGGACTAAAGCAAAAACATGAAATTACTCAAATAATATTTAAGTATGGTGTTCATAAATGAAAATGTTAAACAAACAGTGTGATTACTGTGGTGACAGAACCACCATGGTCTAAGCCAGGGGTACACCAACTGGCAGACTCCGGTCCAGACCCCGTGAAGCCTTTATCTAAACTGCTGCATGTTTTAATGCGGTAAAACGAATCTATCATTGTTCCGCTCAAACAACACTTTTAATCAGGCACAGCTTTGACAGCCCAGCTGTGGCTCTTCAGGCGCTCTCCACAACCTATTCCAATCATGTTAGACCCGTGATTTGTTCGCACTCTAAGAGAAGACAGAAGCTAGCCGTTAAATCTCAAAACATTTTGAGGTTGCTTGTTTAAAAATTCATGGAGGTGGAACATAAGAACGGGGTGTTTGAAGACGAGTGGGCGGACAAATGTGCATTTGTTCCCCCTAGAAAAAGCTACAGGACCGATCTGTTTAACCTGCTGTGAGTCCGTGGCAATTGTCAAAAAATTATAACATTAAACACCACCATGTTTCCAAGCAGAAAAAGTTTGAGTAAACATTTACACTGAAGGATTTGAGGTAAAAACCATGAAAATAAGCAAACTCAGACTTCTGTTAAATGAATCCTGTTTTCTGAGCCGTAAACTTGTACATTTTTTCTACTACTTTGTGCTGCAACTGGATTCAGTTAAAGTAAAAGAAAAATCTAACGAACCAAGGTTGTATTTTATAAGTTGCTTTCAAAGAGGACTTTCAGTATTTATGTCTTTACTGTTCTATTTTGCAAATGATACAATTTTTTTTCTTAATAAGAATGCTCAATATTTAAGAAAATTGTTCTTTAAATATCAGGAAGTGAAGTATTTTTTATTTTTTTAGATATATGTAAAACATTATTTAGAAATATTGTGTAACTAAGAAAAGCACCAAAAATCGTAATAAAATGTTGAAGTTGCCTCAGTAGTTTTACATATATTCCAATACATCCATTGCTTAAGGACCCTATAGAGGGAGGAGGTTGAGGTATCGGACCCTCCTGAAATCTAGTTGAATACCCCTGGTCTAAACCATCGGCCCACCATGGAAATCCCTGTAATGCCCATCTGCCATTGATTCAACAGTCATAAACTTTAACATTTGCATTGTCTGCCTCTCTTGAGTATTTGACACAAATCACTCAAAACTGTTGATCTCCAGCCGCTGTCCAGAGGGAACCAATCCATTCCAAAGGTTTTGCGAACTGATATAATAGGACCATGTATAGTTTGATTTCTGTTCTATCTTTCTTTTCTTTTTTGTATTTAACTTTTTTTTTTCTTTCGGTCTGACGTCTTAACCTGTTTTTTTTTTTCCCCAAAAAAACTTTTCAGAATCACTGTGAATCAGATTGAGGCAAAGTTGCCCGACGGATCCAAAGATCACTGGAAGAGGCGAGGTTTGGTGGATTATGTGGTCCTGCTGGACTGGTTTAATTCTGCCTCTGACCTTAAGTTAGGCACCACCTTGCAAAGTCTAAAAGATGCCATTTATAAGGTAAGTATGTCTTTGCTGCATTGTGTGTCTGTCATTTATGCATGAAACAGAAAAAGTTTCAGATTAATACCAGTGTTTTTATAAACACTTTACAGTGGGACAGCCTAACCATTATGCGTAGTGAGCCACTGATACTGGAGGGGGGCTATGAGAACTGGCTGCTGTTTTACCCAATGTACACGACCAACGCTAAAGTCCGACCCCCGAGGCAAACTATTACCAACAGCCTTCCTCAGTGTGAGTATAACCCGCCCATGTGTGAATCTGCTTTTACAAATAATAAGTTAAATAAGCTTTACTCTAACATTTCCACCTGTTGGTTTAGTGTATTGTCCATAACTTACTGTTTTGAAAACAGGCATTTAAAGAAATTAGCAGAATTGAGTGTTAATTCTAAAGAATCTTTAAATATTAAATCTATATATGAGAGGCTTGTGTATGTGTGTTTTTTAATTGGTTTAACTGCTTCTTCTGATGTCTCTAGCATTTTGTAAAATCTCACATGAAAAATCTTGTAGTAATTCTTGATTCTGGCCTTTAGAAACAGATTAGTTTTGTCATAAAAAGATTTTTTAAATTGAGAATTTTGCCCAAAGTGAATAAATTTTAATGTGGGATTCATGCTTTCATTACTTCTCAACTTGATAACTGCTGTTTTTTGTATGTTGGTGTTGGCCAGGCCAGCCTGTCATGGCTGCAGCTGGTTCAGATCACAGCAGCTTGTCTTTTATCACAAACAAAAAAGCCTGGACATATCTCACCAGTGCTTGTTTGTCTTTGTTGGTTCCTTGTATTCTTTAATTTGATTTGAAGGTTTTATTGTTGACCTATAAGGCTCTAAATGGGAAGGCAACAGCATATTTGTCTGGTCTCTTGCAGTCTTATTTGCCCCCTCGTGGCTCTAATGTCCAGTTGTGTGTAGACAGGCTTCAACTTTGAGTTATGGATTATGTTTTAAGAGCCAACATAAAAAACACAATCTCTGGGATTTCTTACAGCATGAAATTCTTTTCCTCCCATTATGTATAGTATTTGTGTTTGTTGAATTAGCAATATTGTTTTCATGTGTGTGCAGCACTTTGGCTGATGCCAGTTGTTATTAAATGTACTGTGTTAGTAATCTTGAATTGCTACTGATCAGAGATCAGATCAATAGGATTATGAAGCAAAGAAAACACCGGAACTTCTTTGGACCACCAGTAATAAATAAAGGTGGTGATATTCAGGCATCACTTTGTAGAGATCATGACTCAAGACCATGGTCTTGAG
>NW_015150575.1:306193-307545 GCF_000732505.1 Cyprinodon variegatus
CCCCCTCGTGGCTCTAATGTCCAGTTGTGTGTAGACAGGCTTCAACTTTGAGTTATGGATTATGTTTTAAGAGCCAACATAAAAAACACAATCTCTGGGATTTCTTACAGCATGATTTTCTTCCCTCCCATTATGTATAGTATTTGTGTTTGTTGAATTAGCAATATTGTTTTCATGTGTGTGCAGCACTTTGGCTGATGCCAGTTGTTATTAAATGTACTGTGTTAGTAATCTTGAATTGCTACTGATCAGAGATCAGATCAATAGGATTATGAAGCAAAGAAAACACCGGAACTTCTTTGGACCACCAGTAATAAATAAAGGTGGTGATATTCAGGCATCACTTTGTAGAGATCATGACTCAAGACCATGGTCTTGAGCCGGAAAAGGGTAGAGTGCCTCCCCTGGCTAGGGGAGGATGTACTTCTCCTACTGGAGGAGTTTAAGCATCTTGGGGTCTTGTTCATGAATGAGGGGAAGATGGAGCGGGAGACCGATAGCCGGATTGTTGTGGCATCTGCTGTGAAGTGTGCGCTGTCTGTTGTGGTGAAGAAAGCTGAGCCAAAAAGCAAAGCTCTCGATTTACTGGCCGATCTATGTTCCTACCCTCATCTATGGTCATGAGCTCTGGGTCATGAGCGAAAGAACGAGATCCCAGATACAAGCGGCTGAAATTAGTTTTCTGAGTCTGACCTCTCCCTTAAAAGAGGGTGAGGAGCTCAGTCATCCGGGGGGGACTTGGAGTAGAGCCGCTGCTCCTCCACTTCGAGAGGAGCCAGTTGAGGTGGCTCGGGCTTTTGGTTAGGATGCCTCCTGGATGTCTCCCTGGTGAGGTGTTCCAGGCATGTCCAACTGGGAGGAGGTCCAGGATACGCTGGAGGGACTGTGTTTCTCGACTGTCCTGGAAGCGCCTTGGGATTCCCCCGGAGGAGCTGGCCCAAGTGGCTGGGGAGAGGGACGTCTGGGCCTCCCTACTGAAGCTGCTACCCCCACGACCCAACACCAGATAAACAGAAGAAGTGGATGGATTTCATTTTGGTCATTTGTTTTCTTAAATCTCCGTAGAAGATGTAGCTTTGGCTCTTGAATAAGAAAACTACATTAGGCTTCACTTTATAATTGTCAGTTTTTTTTTTTTTTAGAAGTAGGTATTAGTACACTCCATGGCTGTTCTTGCAAAACATTTTAATAGACCGTCTTAACTGAATGCAGATATCCAGTTCATTTATGGCATTGCAAAATTATTCATACTTCTGGGCCTCCCTACTGAAGCCACTACCCCTGCGACCCGACCCCGGATAAGCGGAAGAAGATGGATGGATGGACTTTAGCAGAGATACTGAGATTAAGTG
>NW_015150575.1:307566-320776 GCF_000732505.1 Cyprinodon variegatus
CATGGAAATCCCTGTAATGCCCATCTGCCATTGATTCAACAGTCATAAACTTTAACATTTGCATTGTCTGCCTCTCTTGAGTATTTGACACAAATCACTCAAAACTGTTGATCTCCAGCCGCTGTCCAGAGGGAACCAATCCATTCCAAAGGTTTTGCGAACTGATATAATAGGACCATGTATAGTTTGATTTCTGTTCTATCTTTCTTTTCTTTTTTGTATTTAACTTTTTTTTTTCTTTCGGTCTGACGTCTTAACCTGTTTTTTTTTTTCCCCAAAAAAACTTTTCAGAATCACTGTGAATCAGATTGAGGCAAAGTTGCCCGACGGATCCAAAGATCACTGGAAGAGGCGAGGTTTGGTGGATTATGTGGTCCTGCTGGACTGGTTTAATTCTGCCTCTGACCTTAAGTTAGGCACCACCTTGCAAAGTCTAAAAGATGCCATTTATAAGGTAAGTATGTCTTTGCTGCATTGTGTGTCTGTCATTTATGCATGAAACAGAAAAAGTTTCAGATTAATACCAGTGTTTTTATAAACACTTTACAGTGGGACAGCCTAACCATTATGCGTAGTGAGCCACTGATACTGGAGGGGGGCTATGAGAACTGGCTGCTGTTTTACCCAATGTACACGACCAACGCTAAAGTCCGACCCCCGAGGCAAACTATTACCAACAGCCTTCCTCAGTGTGAGTATAACCCGCCCATGTGTGAATCTGCTTTTACAAATAATAAGTTAAATAAGCTTTACTCTAACATTTCCACCTGTTGGTTTAGTGTATTGTCCATAACTTACTGTTTTGAAAACAGGCATTTAAAGAAATTAGCAGAATTGAGTGTTAATTCTAAAGAATCTTTAAATATTAAATCTATATATGAGAGGCTTGTGTATGTGTGTTTTTTAATTGGTTTAACTGCTTCTTCTGATGTCTCTAGCATTTTGTAAAATCTCACATGAAAAATCTTGTAGTAATTCTTGATTCTGGCCTTTAGAAACAGATTAGTTTTGTCATAAAAAGATTTTTTAAATTGAGAATTTTGCCCAAAGTGAATAAATTTTAATGTGGGATTCATGCTTTCATTACTTCTCAACTTGATAACTGCTGTTTTTTGTATGTTGGTGTTGGCCAGGCCAGCCTGTCATGGCTGCAGCTGGTTCAGATCACAGCAGCTTGTCTTTTATCACAAACAAAAAAGCCTGGACATATCTCACCAGTGCTTGTTTGTCTTTGTTGGTTCCTTGTATTCTTTAATTTGATTTGAAGGTTTTATTGTTGACCTATAAGGCTCTAAATGGGAAGGCAACAGCATATTTGTCTGGTCTCTTGCAGTCTTATTTGCCCCCTCGTGGCTCTAATGTCCAGTTGTGTGTAGACAGGCTTCAACTTTGAGTTATGGATTATGTTTTAAGAGCCAACATAAAAAACACAATCTCTGGGATTTCTTACAGCATGAAATTCTTTTCCTCCCATTATGTATAGTATTTGTGTTTGTTGAATTAGCAATATTGTTTTCATGTGTGTGCAGCACTTTGGCTGATGCCAGTTGTTATTAAATGTACTGTGTTAGTAATCTTGAATTGCTACTGATCAGAGATCAGATCAATAGGATTATGAAGCATAGAAAACACTGGAACGTCTTTGAACCACCAGTAATTAGTAAAAGGCTGTGATATTCAGACATCACTTTGCAGAGATCATGACTCCAGACCATTGTCTTGAGTCGGAAAAGGGTAGAGTACCTTCTCCGGGTTGGGGAGGATGTGCTGCCCCTAGTGGAGGAGTTAAAGCATCTTGGGGTCTTGTTCCTGAATGAGATGAAGATGGAGCGGGAGATCGATGGGCGGATTGGTGGGGCGTCTGCTGTGAAGCGTGCGCTGCGGTCTGTTGTGGTGAAGAGAAAGCTGAGTCAAAAGGCAAAGCTCTCAATTTACCGGTCGATCTACGTTCCCACCCTCATCTATGGTCATGAGCTTTGGTTCATGAGTGAAAGAATGAGATCCCGTTCACAAGCGGCTGAAATGAGTTTTCTCCGTAGTGTGTCTGGGCTCTCCCTTAGAGATAGGGTGAGGAGCTCAGTCATCCGGGGGGGACTTGGAGTAGAGCCGCTGCTCGTCCACATCGAGAGGAGCCAGTTGAGGTGGCTCGGGCATCTGGTTAGGATGCCTCCTGGATGTCTCCCTGGTGAGGTGTTCCAGGCACGTCCCACCAGGAGGAGACCCAGGACACGCTGGAGAGACTTTGTTTCTCGGCTGGCCTTGGAAAGCCTTGGGATTCCCCCGGAGGAGTTGGCCCAAGTGGTTGGGGAGAGGGACGTCTGGGCCTCCCTACTGAAGCTGCTACCCCCACGACCCGACACCGGATAAACAGAAGAAGTGGATGGATGGATGGACTTTGCAGAGATACTGAGATTAAGTGTTTTGTGGTTAAATTATCTCCTCTCACTGTCATCTGCAACAAAATATAAAACAAAGCAGATGATCAAACATTTACTGGATAAGACGTATTGACTGGATCCCTAATTATGGAAAACCAATCTGGTTCTTTGATTAACAACCAGGTTGGTTTTCTCTGTAACAATCTTGGTGGACTAAAGAAAATCTATAAAAGCTAAAACAGTGTGGTGTTTTTATTTTTATTGTTTAAATATGTTTAAATTTCACGTTTCAAACAGTGAACTTCAGTTACCCATCTTTGGAGGAACCGAAGCCCCCGACTCCACCTGAGCCGGAGATTTCTTCTGAGCCTCAAGAATCACCAGCTCCTGCTCTGGTGAATGGAGTCTCACCTGCTGAGCCGCCAAAATCCAAAACCTCCATGATTGCTGACAGGTTCCCAGACGCTGTAGACATCCCTGTTACAGGCTTGACAAATTCTGGGTCAGACCCTGCAGCCAGTCAATCGCCTGCTACAGCCAGAATGTTCCCCCAGGTAATTTAACGATCTAGCTTTTATTTTCAGAAATATATGTTTGTTCAATTAGTCCTCATTAGTTGTTTTCTTTTCAGTTTGACCGAGCCAAGAAACCCGCTGATCAAACCAAGACCAGTCAGAACCGGTCTGCGAAAGATTTCACTCAGAACGGCCCAATTATCCCTGATCGCTCTGCTAAACCTCCACTCATCCCCAGCAATTCTCTGTCCAAAGACGAACAACAGCAGATACACTCCGAGGCGGTGGCAGTGATGGAGAAGGCGAGGAAGGAACAGGAAAAACGGAACCAGGAGCGTCGTTTGGAAGAGGAGAGGCAGGAGAAGGAACTGAAGGAGAAGGAGCTGAAGGAAAGGGAGGAGAGCGAAAGGAGGAAGAAGGAAGATGAGGAAAAACGACATCAGGAGAAGAAGAAACTGGAAAGGCAGAAGGCAGAGGAAGAGGAAGACAAGGAGAACAAAGTGTGCAATGACGGTGAGAGGAGGGGGAAAGAACAAAAC
This sequence comes from Cyprinodon variegatus, assembly GCF_000732505.1. Lineage (NCBI taxonomy): Eukaryota > Metazoa > Chordata > Actinopteri > Cyprinodontiformes > Cyprinodontidae > Cyprinodon > Cyprinodon variegatus. The sequence continues at coordinate 310,999 of NW_015150575.1, forward strand.
CCTGACACGCCTTCGAAGAGCATGTCTCTGGATTCTCCGGCTCCCAACCACATCGTCACTGAAATCAAGGTGAGACTCTTTATGCTCTAAAGTTCAGGTTTGCTGATTCATATGCAAAGGAAAGGCTGAATAATAGGAATGTTTAAATTTCTTTTTTTGTCCTGGGTAAAGCTGCCCAAATCCACCTGACTCTGGGTTATAGAAACGTATCATTTTAAGTAATTATAATTATTCTTTTGTCTCTCTAGAAGCATTTTGACCCACTCCTATTTGCAGGACTGTTTCAACTCAGCCTCATTGGAGGGTTTTCAAGTAAAAATAACAAGTTTACATGCCATGGTAAAGAATGTCAACTAGGGCTGAAACAATTGGATTAACTGTGATTGATCGATTATTGAAATAATTGTCAACTAGTTTGGTGTCTCTGGAGTATAGAGACTGTAAAATATGTCTTTAGCTGACATAGTGACCCACCTAGAGCAGTAATTACACTATATGAAAAGTGTTAAAAAAAATATGTTAAATGTTTTCGTCTTACAAACTGCTCTATCCAGAACTCCTCAAGTGGAAAAGTTTGAGTTTCACCTGGTTTAATTCTGTAAAAAAATATATTCTTTAAGGAACCTTTTGCTATCTGCTTATGAATCATTTAATAGATATATTATTCTCATAGATTTCAGTCAAGATATTGACTTGGCCATTTTAAAACCTTTATAACGTTTCATTTGAGGTGTTCCAAGATAGAATTGTTAAATCGTTGTTCTTCTGCATAATCCAAATTGGGTTGGCGTTGAGGTCATGAACCTAACGGTGTTCTTTAGGATTTTCTAGTAGAGAGTAAACTTTGTGTTTTATTGAATTAGCATCTAGATAGTACATGGAACACAGGCTCATGCATCACACTACTATTGAGACCATATTAGCCCATTCCTTTTTAGTTTAATCATAATACTTACCCTCACTGATGAAGTTAGATTTTGTGACTTCCAGGATAAGTCATGGGGACATTTTCAAGTAATTTTGATCGGCTGGCATCCCTTCAAGAGGATCATCCATTGTTCCAAATGTTCTTAAATTCTGAATAATGGCACTCGGGTTCATTGCAATTCTCATTTGAAACTAATTGGCAATTAATTGCATTTACAATATATTGCAATGTTTGACGCACTGAATGTTTGCCACATTATATTCAACAAGAGTGAGAAGCTATATTTCTAACTCCAGCCCTTTAGGTGGCATCATACACTTCAAGTAGGTTTGCTGCCACAAAGAAGGGAGGAGAGACTTGCAGCTAGCATGCAGATCCATGCGTGATAGTAGAAGTAAGAGTTTTTCCTCACATAGGTTACTGTAAAGACCTGCAACAAGCTTTTGGCTCTCAAAGTTTTGAAGAAAATGACTCTGGTGTGAAACATCTACATACAAAACCACAATTACAATTGTTGAAAATGATCAAAATGTTTATTTTTGACAAAATGGATGAATGTTTTTATTGAATTAAGTAATGTTTTTGTTTTTTGTGATCAACAAAACCAAATCTATACATCATTAGATCTAGAATTAAAACGACTTTCTTTTTTAAATAACAAAGAAACCGATTTAAAACTCAACATGTATGTGAATGTTGTGTTTGCTTCACAGAGGGAGCCTCTGACCAGGGCAAGGAGTGAGGAAATGGGTAGGAGTGTGCCAGGCCTCCCTGATGGCTGGATGAAGGTATCTTATAGTCATAGTTCAAATATGACGTCAATTAAAATTTCTATTTAAATAATAAGACATTTATGTTTGAACTGAGGAACTTTTTGAAAAATGTTTATTCCCATTTCTGTTTAGTTCCTGGACACAGTGACGGGTACCTACAGATACTACCACTCCCCTACAAACCGCGTCCACCTTTACCCCCCCGAGGTCACCGTCCCTCAGACCCCACCCTCCACCCCGCCAACCCCCAAACCAAGGTCACAGAGGCCCGCTGAGCCCGACACAAGCAACGAGCGAGAGCGGGAACAGTCTAAGCTGAAACGCTCCTACTCTTCTCCGGACATTAGCCAGGAATTGCGAGAGGAGACACAGAAAAAGGCCACCACCCCCTCCACCGCTGCTGTCATACCCACCATCAACAGAGAGACCAAGTAAGTTTAGACATTTCTGCTCATCTTTCCAACCATTACTACAAGGCCCTAGTGCCCATTTGATTTGGGATGGATAGAGGTTCCATTAGAATTGCCTCTTAGTTTGTTGATCTTTGTGTAACAGATTATTTTAGTTCAGATTTACACGTCAGAATCAGTTTTCATATTAGTCTCTTTCTGGCTCTACTTCTCTAGTTGAAAACTTTTTAACTGCATTCTCTCATGACTAGTATAAACGCTCAGAGCGGTCACACTTAACTTTTTTTCCTTTGCCTTCTCGAGATAATGACCTAACTAACTTGTTATCATGGTTAAACCATTAATTGTTTTCTCGAGATAACAAGATAATTACCTCGTTATCACGAGAGAACAGTTGACTTCTTGAGATAATAAGATGATTAACCTGCATGAATAATGAATGAGGCTGGCCAACAGCCCTGGATTCCCAATACATCCATGCCTGCGGTTCCTCTTTCTTTTCACTCGTTTTCAGGTCGTGGTGGATGATTGGATTGCATGGAATAAAGTAGAAACAAATCTGACTGTTCTTTAATAAAAATCTTTAATCTGGACTCATTTTGGGGGTTAATGCATCTTATAGCTCTTTCAGGCGTAACACCGGGGCTGTACAGAAAACATCGGCGTTAAGGTGCCAGAGACATAGGTTTAAATACTTATGAATCAGAAGCGAAAGCAAATTATCAAACCAACGTCGTCTCATTACCTAAAAGTTAAACACAGGATTATTTACAGAATTACACTTAGGCTGCCATAACTTCTGGGGCATTGCCTCTGCAACCGTCAAATCTGTCTCTGTGCGCGACCACGCCCCCCGCGTTGAGGTTTTGCAACCGTTGACGCGCACCTCAAATAAATCCTCACTACGCGTCGGACGGTTGCAAATCCGCGCAGACCTCAAGCAGAATTGCTGCAGCTGTGATTGGTCCTTGGTATGCCTTTCCGGCTGTCTGTGTGGTCATCCTTCTCGATTCAGTTCCGGGGCGCGCCATTTTTTAAAAACAGTGGAGTAATAACAACAATGGATAACCACGATGAAAGGTTGATCGAGGAGGTTAGGAAGTACAACCACTTGTTTGATGCCTCAGACATGTTGTTTTAGAAATTAAACAACCCCGCCGGCGCTGCCAAAGAAGTTCTTGCGAGTTCTCGAATACGCTCCCCCTTGCGCTATTGCTGGAAAATGCTGTGCGTCCCTAGAAATTCCAGACCAACGGTGCAGAAGCATACCAGCAAAACTGGTTCGCGACCAGACCTAAGAGACCCAAGCGAGCAGAAGTATAATCTGCCCTTTATACTTATAAATCCTCTCCTGCTGCCATGGTATTGAAGGATGTAATCAGTTTTAACACACACCAATCATCTCGTTATGACAAGAAGACTGCTTCTGTTGTCTTTATTATAATCTCGTTATCACGAGAAACTCGTTTTTGTTATCCTTAAATAATGACAAAGTTAACTAATTTTCTTGAGAAAACCACAGTGAAAAAGTATCGAAGGGACACGATCGCTCTCGGCTTCCGTATGACTAGATATTGAATCTGTCTTGATCTGTTTGTGCTAAAATTTGCTTTTTGTGAAGCAGACTTGAAATTTTTCAACATGAGGTTTGTAGTTTTCGGTTATTTTGTTGATTAAGATAAATCATTTTATCGTGTTTGGATTAAATTTGACCAGTTTTCAACTTGCAAAATGTAAAAATTATCATTTTCTTTTATGTTTATGTTCCTGTTATTTTAGGAATTTTTTTTAAGTAAAATTTTTGGTTTCTAAGATCAGATAGAATTCCCTGGTGGTTTCATGCATGGCTTTAAAGCTTTGAGTTATCTTTGCGTCGGCTATGACTGTTTGCCACACAATATGGAATGAAGAGTGCAAATTGACTCAAACCTGATAAGGGGGAATCTCACATAAAAATTATAATCTAGGCTTTCTCTTGTTTTTACAGTGTAACATAGGCTCTGCTCTGGTAAAATAACCTTTCTCTGTGCTTCCAGACCTCCCACTGTAAAGGTTTATTCTAAAGTGGAGAGTGTGCGTCCATCTGCTGCAAAGATTCGCAACCTGAATCCTTCATTTGGAGGTTTAGGTGCGTCGCTTACTGGTCTGCGTAACCTGGGGAACACCTGCTATATGAACTCCATCCTGCAGTGTCTCTGCAACACTCCTGGCATGGCTGAGTACTTTAATAACAACGGCTACCTTAGCGACATCAACAGGTGAGGTCTTGAACAGTTGGAACTACGCTATCCAGTGTAAAGTGCTTTGAGTTTATCCCTGTTTCCTCTCTCTGCCAGGTCTAACATCCTTGGCCATAAAGGGGAGGTTGCAGAGGAGTTTGGAGTAATCATGAAAGCCCTGTGGGCCGGTCTGTACAAGTGCATCAGTCCGCGGGATTTCAAGAACACCATAGGAAAGATCAATGATCAGTTTGCAGGCTATGACCAGCAGGACTCCCAGGAGCTGCTTCTGTTCCTCATGGATGGGCTCCATGAAGACCTCAACAAGGTAGAGCACAAACTTATACTTGATACTGGAAACGGCCTCTGGTTTGGTTTATGAAAACGTAAACAGAAAGATGAGTCAACAACAGCTTAAGCAATAAAAAAATATATTTTGTTAGTCTTCCTGGAACCGGCTTAAAATGTGTTTTTTGTTCTTTCTGTATATATTTTTTTTTTTGTGTTTTTCACTGAGTCTCATTTTGATGATAATTTAGAGAGTAAGTAAATAGTTGTGTGTTTTTGGTCCTGCAGGAGTGTGAATGTGCCATGTCTGCATCTGTCCGGTTTGACGCTCCTTCAGAACCTCTGTGCATGCTAAATGCTAATTGCTTCATGTTTGTTCAAACAGAAAAAAAAAATATTGAAGTTTTACAAAAGGAATTCGGTATCTTTGTCCCTAAACCTGTTTTTTTTCACTTCATTAATCATGCATGGCTTGATATTTGCATAGACTTGTTCCTAGTTGAATTTTGAAGTTTGATTGAGAAGATGAAAGTAGGGAGCAGCTACTGGAGTTAATTTCTCATAACCCAATCTCCATTATATCCCATTCCTTTAGCATGATTATTTGACCCCTCTGCCATCTTCATGATTCACTCCAGAGCCCATTTAGCCTTTTTCCAGATGTTCACCTTTTTTTGATGATTATATAAACAATCTGCCACCCGAACCGCCTTGCAAAAGTACTAATAATTGTTGACCTCTTTATGTTTAGTAGAATATCATTCAGCAACTTTCATGTATATTATGGGAGTTTTATGTGATAAAATGGTGAAAAACTATAAAGTGGAAGAAGAACATTGAATCTGATCACTTCCCTCATGTTTCTACCTGGCAGATGGGAATTCTTTCTTGCAATCAATAATTCAACAACCAAATTTCTTCGTTTTACCTTGTGTTAGTTTGGGCCTTTTGGCTGCACGTCTGAATGGATCCATTATATCTTTGTAGGCTTATAGCTCATCTATGTTCTTCCAAGGCTTTCACAAAGCAATTTGATCATTTATTACTTAACTTTCCAAAAAAGTTTAAAAACAATCCACTGGACTTTGTTTCCAAGTTTGAAAACGTTTCGCTCCCCATCCAGGAAGCTTTATCAATTCAAATGTCAGAAATAGCATTGAGTTGCTTTATACAGTAGCCCAACAAAGCCTTGTTTTTGCTTAGACAACATGCAAATTGAAACGGACGACGCCCTTTTGAATGAGCGTCGTTTATTATTTAACGTTCATATAGATTAACTTTCATTTTCTTATTCAATCATTTTTGAGCCCATTTGATTGCATTGAATTTTATTTAAACATCACAGTAAAAAAAAGAATACAAATGAATACAAGACTTTTCTCATTTTTATTTATTAAAAGGATAAGAACAATATCTTCACTCTAGGATTCATTTCTAAACTACCTTGATTTATATAAAATGTCAAAAAAAATAATAAAAATGTATGTTTGTGTCACAAAATGTAAAGAGTTCAAAAGGTGTGAAAACTTCTGCAAGGCACCGTATATTTCCCTGCCTCTCTGAGTTGTTGATCTGCATGCTGATGGAGCTCATGCACACTGCCCAACCAAAACATGAACCCTGCTGTCAACATGAACCCGTTTCACTTTGCTTACGCTTATTTCCATGCAGATGTGGCATTCATGATGTTAGCTCTCCAGCAAATCCCAAAGGACAATAATCTAGTAAAGGTGTGGACATAGTTGTGTTTAATTTATATGTGAATTTGATTATTTATGCTTCCTTCATTCCTATTAACTCAGGAAATTCACCCATTATCATCATGTTTCAATCAGTGTTAATCTGAGAGATGATAATTTTGAGAAATAAGCAGGAGCACTTTTACCTGATTGATTAATTAGATGGGCTAATTGTATTTTTGGCCAGGCAGTGTTTAATAATATACTATAGAAGCAACAAGTCCATCGGGTCTTTTCCATCAGCTTTAATTGAACCAGGAGGGTGTTTTCCTTACAAATCTTGTTTATAACTATATAGCTTTCTTTTCTCGCATATCTGTTTTCAGGCCGACAACAGGAAGCGTTACAAGGAGGAAGAAAACGACCATCTGGACGACCAGACCGCAGCAAACCTGGCCTGGAGCAAACACAAGTTGCTGAATGAATCCATCATCGTAGCTCTGTTCCAGGGCCAGTTCAAGTCCACGGTGCAGTGTCTGACCTGCCACCGCAAGTCACGCACATTTGAGACCTTCATGTACCTGTCGCTGCCTCTGGCCTCCACCAGCAAGTGCTCCCTGCAGGTAGGTCACGCCTTAAATGTATGTCTTAAATACTTTTTTTATTGGAGTTTGCATCTTTAATTGACAATATACAATAGGAGTTCTCAAAATCTACTGAATGGTGAAGACTTCTTTTGTCTGTAGGATCTCAGGTCAATACAAAGCGTACATTTTCCTCTTATTAATATTTGTTTGTTAGCTTAGATGAATCATTTAACTTGTGAAAAAATGTAAACTTCCTAGTCTGAAAATGAGGCGATTGGAAGTATTTATGACTTCACAAATTACAATGCTGCCACCTAGTGTTCTTTCCTGTGCAGTGCGGTTTTCCGGAGCACAAAAAACGTTTTGGAAATATGGATTAAATTATGAGTGGGTTTAGAATATTAAGGATTGTTTTATAAGCATTTATGTTATTAATTCCATAAAATGCTTTCTTGCAACACATTATTTGTCAGACCCTGTGTTAGTCCATGGATACAAAATGGTTTGTTCAGAGTTACGAGATGAAAGTGGAATGAGGCAAAAAAGGAATCTGTGGGTAAAAAAAAATGCTGGTTGTAAATTGTAAACGGGAAAAATAAACCTAAGATGTCTTGCATTTTGAGATTGATTTTTCTTTTTTAATGGATTTGTTGACAGGACTGTCTGAGATTATTCTCTAAAGAAGAAAAACTCACAGACAACAACAAGGTGTTCTGCAGACACTGCAAAGCTCACAGAGATTCCACCAAGAAGCTGGAGATCTGGAAGGTTCCTCCTATCGTCCTGGTGCACTTGAAACGGTCCGTAGATGCTACCGGAGCTGAACTTTTTGAAGGCGTTTAAGAAATTTACCCTAAATCTATTTGTCACTGTCTATGATGGGTTTTATTTCTGCAGGTTCTCTTATGAAGGTAGATGGAAGCAAAAGCTACAAACATCTGTAGATTTTCCTCTAGATGGCCTGGACCTGGCTCAGTATGTTATTGGACCTAAGCAGACCCTAAAGAGATACAACCTTTATGGAGTTTCTGTAAGTAGCAATGACACCTAACTGCTTTAGGGTTTCCATGAGCATTAAATGAACCTTTCTTTCCTCTGCTGCAGAATCACTACGGTGGCTTAGACGGCGGCCACTACACTGCCTATTGCAAGAACTCCCTCAAACAGCGCTGGTACAAATTCGATGACCACGAAGTGACTGAAATCTCCTCGTCTTCAGTCAAGTCTTCCGCAGCCTACATCCTGTTTTACTCCACTCTGTGACGGTGCTGGGAGACAAATGGCAGAAAATAAACACCACGCAGCTTCGCTTAAGCCTAGAGGTTGTTTTCTTTACAAAATCTCAGCTCTGCGAAGATGCCGGCGCACATTAGTTGAGGGTGATCGGTCATGTATGTTGACGGTGAGGGGACGACCCAGGGACTTTGAGAACCTGGTGTGGGAGTGATTGGTGAAGGTGGAGGCACACTGTGCAATGCTTCAGCTACTAGAGGACCTTTTAGCTAAAATGATGCTGCCTGTAAACATTACTGATCATCCAGAGACTAAATCAATGCTAATCTGACTTCTTTACCATAGTTCCGTTTCACGGCTGATTCCTTCCTTTCTGTTGTACTCTGTACCGATGGCAGCAAAAGCGTATGCAGGGCTAGGAGTTCAATGGCATGTACATTCTTAGCTACGCTTCTGTGAATTATTTCAGGTTTTGTCTATCGACCAAATTCTTTTTTTTTTTCTTCTTCTTAAAGGTAGCAACTAGTTAAAAAGGACCATATAAATGAGAACAGACCATGTGCTTTATGGCTCTGACTGTATAACCTGTGAAGGGAGACAGTGGGATTTTCTTTTCCTGTTTGTTTTGGGGTTGTTGTTTTTTTTTTTTTCGAGGGAAATTTGCCTGTTGCTTGTTCATATTAGCCACATTTTTGCACATTCAAAATGCGATCGCTTTAAGTTGTTTATGTAGAACACACTCTTTAACAACTGACCTGTGTTTCCATCCCAGAATTCTTTCAATGGATGCTGATCCTGGGATCTTATGTCTACTCCGATTTATCATAATCACCTTCAGATTTGTCATAATCAAACACTATTAAGAGGGAGACATGCTGGGATAGATGGTATTTTTTATTTAATTTCTAAGATTTTGTTTGTTGTTTACTGAGCCTGATGACATGAAGACTGGATCTCATCGTCAGCTTCGGCTGCTTGTCTGGCCGACCAAAGGATTTATGGGAGAAATGACAAATGAGACTGATTTTGCTTCTAAATGGAGCAAAGATTTGGATTTGAAGGATTTATCTACTGCTAAGTAAACTTTTATGGCCTAGCATAAACTTATCATTTTTGTCTTTTATTCATTCTTTTCTTATCAATGCTCTAAATACCGATCATTTAACATAACTATATTAACCTCAGAATAACTTGTATGACTATTTATTAAACCTGCTTCAAATGAACTCTGCTTCTTTGTCAGTTTGAACCTGGTTAGAATGTGGACCATTCATTACAGTTGACCCTTGTATTTTTCATTTTTATTTTTTTCATCCTATGGGGACCTGCCGGACAACAAGCAAATATTTATGAGCTTTTTATGCTTCCCTCAGAATGGAGAGCTCAGAGTCCCTGGATCTTTGGTTTATAGAATGGCTTATGCATGTAGAACAGAACATAAGCATTTGGAGACTGTACGAGTTTCTCTTGCACCTCCCTGACGAGAGCGTCATCAAAGCAGTGCCACATCCCCAGCAGCGAGTTGTAGCAGACAGCTGTGTAGTGACCCATGTCCAGGTGACCTGTGTGGTTCTGGAGGGAAAGAAAAATAGGATTTTTTTCTTTATGTGACAGCTGAATGTTTAGTTCACTTACAGTCTTGGAAAAATCTATAGATAATT
>NW_015150575.1:321480-374769 GCF_000732505.1 Cyprinodon variegatus
CTTTTCTCTTGAAAGACAATGTTAGAGAAATCTAGAAATTTAAGTTTGCAAACCTAAATTTTTAGAAAATATTTCTAATATAAATACGTTTAAAATGACTTTCTTTTTGTTAATATTTCTCGACAATCACCGAATTTAATTAACTGTTTGCTCCTGTGTCTGTGGAGCAGCATGTGTCTCTTTGGACCCTCTACAATGGCTCTTAATAGTGGCAAAAAAAGTGATATAAATAACTTATGTAATGTACTATTAGAACAAATACCAGTATTAGACACTTTTTTTTTTTTTTTTTTGAAAAAAATATTGGACATCACGAGAAATATTTTTCCTTTAATTAGCTTGGAAACTAGGTGTTTTATTATTATTTTTGTTAACATCAAATATTTTCCCTACAGAAAAAAAAAATCCATACCTCAGTTTTATGAATCGTTTTGTGTTTCCCTTTTTTTTTTTAAAAAAAGCAATCGTGATATTTTGTGGCTCTAAATGAGTTTTTCTTAGCTGAACTCAGGGCAAAATGACTGTTTGGATATGAAAGGTTGCAGACAAGCTTTAGGGCCTGCAGAGGCTTGGCGCTAAGAAAAGATGAGGGCACTGATAACTCACCACAACAGCATACAGATGGTACGGAGACGCCTCCTGTGCCGAGCTGGATAGAAACGCTGAAATATCCAGCTCCATGGAGAAGGAAACATTGGCTGACAGTTTGACCTGACTCTTCCCCTTACAGCCAAACCTTAAAAGAAGATGATAATTATACTGGATCAAAAGAAGGTATTTATATTCCTCTAGCCACTTTTATCTTTTTATTTAAGGTGTTATAAAACTGTCTCCAAGCTGCTTGGATTAGTTTGCATGTCAGGCTAACATGAGCTCATATTTTTATTGCTTTATGCATCTATACAGTGAAGGCAGGTACCAAATCTACGTTTGTAATATCTTGAATAATATTTTTTGCAGTTTTCCTGTGAAACCTTTAAAGGGATAAATATTATTCCTTTGTTTTGGCCAAAGCAAAAATGTTAAATGACAAATAAGAGGATTTTTACCTTTTTAATGCTATAGTTTGTGGATCAGTAGTTGAGACATTGGATTATATATACGGTATGACATGAATCAATAATGTGAATTATAGCTGTAATCAGATCTATTATGGAAAAATTTACATAGATTGTGTTTTATACTTACCGTTTCAGGTGCAATATGAGAATCTCTGGGGGCTTGTCTAAACAGGTTTGGACTGCTGCTTCTCTTCTCAGCCCACAGGCTGAGCAGAGCGTCTGCTCGGCCGCAGTCAGGATGGTCTCCTCAAAGAACAGAGATAAACAATCCTGCACAGACATCAAAAATGGGTGAAGTTCAGGTCTCGCAGAACAACAGCGGGGACAAATCTGTTCAAACGTACCTCAATGGAGCACTTCTTGGATTTTTTGGGAATTGGAAGTGAAAGTACAGTGAAGATTTGGGCATTGTGTGCCTGGTGGCCACACTGCATGAAGTAGGTCAGGTAGCTTAGCTGCCCTTCAAACAGATCTGAGATGATAGTGGACTCGGTGGTGCTCTGTTTTTCTCCTGGCTGTTGTCCCGAGAAATGAATCTGACGTTTGCCGACCAAATAAACACAAATGTGAACTTGGGAACTTATGAAAATATTTTTTTTAAAGGAAATTTTAATCTGTATTTTTAACAGACAGTCTTAGTAGAAGAGTGATTTTGCGGCACCTTTTTCAGATCTTCATGGAGGCCATTTAAAAGGTGAAGCAGCAGTTCCTGAGCATCCTGCTGGGTGTAGTTATCAAACTGGGGGAAGATGGAGCCCAGCATGGACCTGGTTTCAACAGGGGCACAGCTGGAGCTGCTCCCCAGCCACATCTTCTCCAGCAGCTGGACAAAAACCTGTGCAAGCCTGCATTTACACCTGAACAAAGAGGTTCAATCAGTGGATCTGGAGCTTAGGAGAGAGAAGAGAGGCAGGGTGCTGCATACCTTCCCAGGTCTTTGCGTGTATCTTGATTAAGAAGGTGCTCTACAAGGGGCATAGTTGAACAAAGACACTGCAGAACAGCATTTAAGTAGCATGAATTGCCAGAGTTGTCTAACCCACACACTCCTGGTCTGCTCTGCTGGCTCTGCAGCTGCCTTCCTAAGCTGCACTTCATATCCTCGGTCATCTGAACGCAGCCGTTTATGTTTGACCACCTGGAATAAAGACAGAAAACACATCAGTGTTCCACTTTGTGTGTCCCAAGTGGAAACAGCCTTCATTTACTGGGCTGGACTAGTTTGACCTCTGCCAAATTAAATGGTAGCCCTGGCAACAGAAATATCAGCATTCTGTATACATTTATTTGAAAGGAAACAAGCGGTATCTTAAAGCTAATTTGTCTTTATCATAGCAAAACTCTGATTTGAATGTGGTTAACTTGGAAACATAACCAATAGTTCTATTTATAGAGTTAAAGGAGCCACAATTTGAGCATTTGAGGGGTAAATTTTTTTTTATTTTATCCTCAAAGTGAGTCTTACCTGGTCTAGATAAAGAGAAAGATTAGTTATAGCAGATAAAACACAAAACATTTAAGAGCTTTTAGGAGTTTAATATCACATCAGTATGTCTGGGTTTTATAAATGGAAAACGGAAAACATCAAGTGTTTTTGTTTTTTTTTATTGGCTCATAATAGAATTTTTAGCTCATATTTTTTTATTTAAGAGCTAAAGATATACAGGTAACAGCAATGATATTAAATATTACAGAATTCTGTACTAATCACCCTAAATGTTCCCCCAGTTTAAAGTTAAGCTGTTCAACATATTGAATAACAGTAACACAGAAGTAACCTTCTTTTCTGATTTCATTTGAGGAAATTCAGGTTTTTACCTCATTGTAGTTATGAATTAGAGCTATGATCTAGATGTCATCCCTGAGGTGTTTAATAAGCCAATATATATCTAGAAATATGTCATTTAAACTAACCAATTAATGATTACACTTACCATAAAACCACAAGATGTAACATTTATTCTTTTAGCTTAAACATGATTCAAATTTTAAATATGCAATTATAAAAGAAACATTTAAATGAATAAATGTCCCTTAGAAAAATAAATTAAAATAAAAAATCTAATATATAAATGTAATTTAAAAAAGGATTTATATATTTTGAGCATGATTCAAATATTGAATATGCCATGAGGTTTATAAAATGCGCAGTTAAAAAAAAGTACTTGTCCCATTAAATAAAAAATGAATATAAAATTAAATAAAAAATGTATGAAGTTATCAAATGTTATTATACATTTATATAATATTATAAAGATAGATTTATGCTATTTATCTTGTACATTATAAACAATTTTATAAATAAACTCAAATTATACATTAGATCATTAAATCTTATTTTAAAAAGACTTCTTGTTTTATTTTAATAGATTGAGAGGGATAAAGTTATTTCTATTTCTTAAGGTTCGCCAATCTTTTGCACTGTTCTTTCTGGGGTCACAGGCTTAAATGTTTAGGAACCCTTGATCAAGGTTATGACCCTCCATCGGCATGTCTTTAGATATTTCGCAGCAGTTAAATTTTGAAGAAAAAAAAATGTATCTAGCAAGTGTAACAATTGTTATCATGACAGATTTAAAAGCTGACTGTGCCCCAAAAAACATTTTGTACCAAATCTCAGCAGTGGTGTTCTGTTCAATATCCAGACTCCCAGAGGTTTATGGATGAAACATGAACATAAAAGCATTTTCCATCTAACACCATTTAAAACTGGATATTCTCATAAGTATTGTGTATCTAATCACTGCTATGGCCACAGGTTTATAAATTCCCTCAGCTAGGTTTATGGACCAATAGTCCTGACAGAATTGTTTGTTGTACATTTTCTCAGTGTATAATAAGATACCACTTGTGCACTAAGTTCAATCTTGAAATTTCCTAAATGTTTCTCAGTCTCAGTTGTGAGTAATATAACAGCAGAAGTGATTGGGAACAATAACTTAGTGTATGGCCTTATAAAAATCCTTGATTAGGGTTGATGGATTGAAGGGTAACAGCGTCGGTAACTACTGACCTTTACAATTCTTGTGGCCTTTCTTTCAGCCCAAAAACACAGAACAGGGCTTTATGTAATGGGTGCACATGGCCTTACGGCTGTGTCCAAGCTTACATCACAACATTCAGATGGTGTTAAATCGCCCTGAGCTTAGACTCTAGAGCGGAGGAGACATGTACTCTGGACTGATCAATCATGCATGGTAATCTAACAGATTGGCCGTCATGACAGTTAGCATGAGATAAGTTGGTTTGGTGCTGCGCCACTGTTCTCACATGTCTGTGCAATAGTGCACAAAGCAAGGCCCATAAAGATATGGATGAGCAGGTTTATTGTCTAAGAACTTGATAGCAGAGAGTCTTAGTTTAATCTGATACACCTTTGAGTTTAAATGAATGAGAGGCTTTAAACATGTTTGTCCAACATCAATGTCTGACCTTATAAATGCACTCTTAGAAGGAAAGAATTAATGAAAAAACAAACTTTTTTTTTTTTTCCCCAAAGCTACAACCTGAAATCAAATTTTCTAAGGATGATTTTTAGGGTACATTTCTACCTATGTACTCAGAGAAGCATACAGATTGGTGTAAGAAAATAGACTGAAAATAACTGCTCAATATCCTGAAACAATTAGCCCTCTTTGCAAGATTTGATTATTTTAACCTTCTTAAATGTAGACGATAGAGGTCATTTGAAATCACTCTTGACTAATAATGATAATGAACAGGATTCAGCTGCAGTAGCTATTCACAACTAACCTTTGCTTAGAAAGGTTGGTTGTTTCCTGGTAGGAACAGCTGTTCAGTTGAGGCAGAGCGGGGACAGCCATGTTGTTATCGGCTGCTAGCTGCGAGGCCAGAGCCCTGGTGAACCCAGTCAGAGGAACGCTCCTGCCTGAGCCCCGGCTCTGCAGAGAGTGGAGCACGAATGTGTTGATGCAAACCATGTGAAGGGTGGCCCAAACGCCCGGCATGAATGTATCTGGCACAGATTCTTTCAGGTCTGACAAAGAGAACAAAGCAGGTCCTTTCCAGCCCTTGATGTGGCCTACGAGTTCAGACATTGAATCCTCAGATGGAGATGAGGACGGTGAGGGGACGATGGTTAGTATTTTTCCTGAAGGAGCAAAGTTGATATGAACATCCAATCCAGAGAGAATGGTTTTGAGTCTTTCCTCCATCCCTGCAGAGTTGTCCAGCTGAATAATGTTCCTTTGGCTGCAGAAAGGCTCGACCAGTCGTCTGACCACCTGCTCAACTACAGGCCTGCTGCTCTGCTTCTGGAGATGCTCTGGAGAGTACAGGTACATGTTACAGATGAACCCAGTGCTTGAATCATAGAGGAGGGCCAGATGGAAGGAGCAAAGACTGTGCTGGTAGGAAAGTCTGTATTTCTTCACAGTCAGGCTGCGACCAGGAGTGTGGAGAGTCTGGTAGCGCCTGCATAAATGTTTGCAGAAAGCAGACAAAGCTTCCAGCTTGTGTTCATCATTGAGTTTGGTTAGAGCCAGTAGACGGGTTTGGATGCTGTTCCTTTTCAGGACGCCTTGCTGTCTGTCCAGTTTCAAGGTTTGCTCAGACCCAGAGGTGCAGCTGTCCTCAAGAGACAAACCACTCCGGAGAACAATAGAAAACAATGTTAATGCCTCACTGTGCTCCTCATCAGAGAGACAAATGCACCTTTCCTTACTCAGGCTGTGTGGGAATCGCTGAGCTCCAACTTTCTCTCCAGCAGATCTCCTAATCAGCAGCTGGATGGCTTCTATATCCAAAGCTTCCAGAAAAAGTTCTCTGGCTGTGTAGTAAAGCTGATAGTTGGGTCTCATCCCAGTCTTTTCCAATGACTCCACTTTTTTGGATCTAAATATGTTTGGCAGGCAAACTCTGCCCTTCTGTGAATCTCCATGCAGGTCTCCATCCACTAGATGGCACTCCTTCGATGTCCAGTCACACTCCTTCACTGACAAAATGCTTGCCCTCATTTCTAGCCTCTTAGGAAAGAAAAAAAAATCTTTCATTTATATAGAACCACCATAGTATTTGGAGATTAAAAAGCTGATCTGGTTTCTAAAATCTTCTCCCATCCTGCGTTTGAATTGAAAGCATCAACCAACAGGAGCATCAAACCAACCAGGAGATTCCTGTCTCTGGGATGTCTGTTTTCCTGTAAGTCTGACTGACTTTGTGTACGTTCAATGTACATGACAGCTAAATGTTCTCAGTTGAAACACACTCAGGAGAATCCGCTGTGAAGGCGAATCATTTGGGATCCACAGTAGCCAGACAACCCAGACAACACACAAACAGGTTGCAGTGCAGTTACTATGGTTGTTTTTTTCCTCACTGATGTCCCTTAATGATGCAGATTAAGACAACACGTATGTTTACAAGCAAAGCCAATCGGTTTTCACTGTGAAACAGCCCTGCCTTCCTAAGTTGGCCTGTGTAAATTCTGATCTATAGTCAAACACAGGAAAATACTCTTTATCACTTTCAAAATTTGTATCCTTCCCTGCAAAATTCCATTTTCTTTATTTTCTAACTCTATTCACTTTCCCCACTTTTAATATAATTTTTATGCAATAAATAGAAGCTGCAATAACAGGTGGAAATGTTTTTATAGATATTACCTAAGGCTTTGCTAAAGCACTTTCTATCATGATGTGTTGTCAGAATGGTGGTCTCATGTTGGGGTTTATTAGAGCTAAATATATTAGAAGTAACCTTAGAGGAGTAGAGAAAAAATATTTGGCAAAGTCAATAAATGGTTCATCAACAATATAAATACAAATAAACGTGTCAGGAAATAGAAGGATTTGACATAGGATGGAACAAACTAACTGCCTTAAATTTGCCAGGGAGCTGATTGGTGGAATAGGTGGAACAGTGGAAAAACTCTGTGGAGGACAGCCAGACTGAACAACAGGGGAAGCAAACAAGTATGATTGGGAAAAGAAAGATATGGGGGAAAATGACAGAAACTAACCAGCTTAAAGCTGCATGGGAGGTGATCAGTGGCATGGAAACCAGATGAGTCTAATTAGCAGAGTGCACAGATTCTTCATAAGCACAAAAATAAATAATCAGAGATCTGAACAGAAAGCAAAAATATCTAGTCAACCCTAAACTATGGATCAGGACTGAACTATGGCTCTAACCCAACACATGAAGAAAAGAAGTATGAATCAAGAATACCAAGACCAAAGAGTCAATTATGTGTGATCTTTGTGCGATTTTGAGGACATCTCTGGCAGCCCCTAAGCTTATATGCCAGATTTCTTATATGTTTCCTTTTCAAGCACTTTCATTGTCCCTCTTTGGTTGGCTTCCCTGTGGACTTTGATTCACTGTAATGTTGAGAAATAAAATGAGTCTTTATCTGCAGCTTTCCAGTGGACCTTTCTATTCCATCTTGCCGAAAAATAATTTAGTTCCATCTAAAGAAAAGTAACTGTTGGGAATACATTTGCACAGCATTTCACTATGTGGATTTTCTCTGTATTTGTTCATTTGAATCCTTGAGCCAAAGCCATTTTACAGGACAGTTCAAGAAAGAGAAACTTTTAATATTTTCCATAAGAAGAAAAAAAATGATATGCATATATAGTCGGTAGAATCAGCCTGAAAGTTGCTGACAGCAGTGGCTCTGATGGCCACAAAGAAAAGGGAGGCGGTCTGAAGGTTGGGAGCAGAAAGAGCCTCCTGTTGACTATGGGGTAAGAAGGAGATGAGCTAGTGACTGGGAGTCATAGAGACTGTAGTGGGAGGCCATCACTGCTGACCCATCAACAGGAGGGGAGGTTTCTATACTAAATGTCATGTGGGACCCTTCTGATGAAACAACCTTATGGGTAAAGGCTGCAGCCATTGTTAAGCTAGGACTATAGAAGAAGCGGCCTAGGATGTTTTCAGTTATATACACTAATGTATCATTGGCCCTTTCAGCTTCTTCTAAAGGGTTTGTTTGTTTTACAGTTACATTTTGCATACAAAAAAATGCTGTGTTGGGGAAAAAAAAAACTTCAGAAAATGCTTTTCTATTTTGTTTCATCACAAAAATCTGGCATTTTGATAGGCTTATATGAAGCATTATGTACAGTATACATCCGATGTTGATTATAAAATCTGTTTCCGTTATAGTGAGGTAGCGATACAGTAAGCAGTCCAAGATTTGGAATAAATTATTTATGTTTTTTGCAT
This sequence comes from Cyprinodon variegatus, assembly GCF_000732505.1. Classification (NCBI taxonomy): domain Eukaryota; kingdom Metazoa; phylum Chordata; class Actinopteri; order Cyprinodontiformes; family Cyprinodontidae; genus Cyprinodon; species Cyprinodon variegatus. Next base: position 329,736 of record NW_015150575.1, read on the forward strand.
TTTAGATAACTCATGAGCATGAGCTGTGAGTTCACTTGTGCTCAGGGAGCAGCAAACACTCATGCAAACAGACACGTCTTCAGGTCTCATTTCTGCATTTTGTCCACTTTTCCAGGCATTGCTATCAGTTAAAAAGTTCTCAAGCTTGAAAATTGACAGAAATTCTTAAAGAGCCAAACTCTCAAAGTGTCTTGAGATGAAAATTAACTTTGCACTGGATGTGTTGAAGTAAAAAACTGTGCAAGAAATGTGGCTCTGCATGGTTAAACCTTTTAAATATACTTACTAGGGGGAGCTGCAGGTTAGACTTGCAGTTCAATTTCAATTCACTTTTTTATATAGCGCCAATTCAAGACACATGTCATCTCAAGAAAATTCCACCAGATCATACAGTCAAACTGATTCAAAGTTTTCTATCTAAATAAAACCAGCTAATTGCATCGACTCATTGACTCAAAGGCAATCCCTCACACCAAGCATGCTTGTAGTGACAGTGGAGAGGAAAAACTCGGAAGAAACCTCCAGCTGAACCAGGGTCAGTGTGAGCGGCCATCTGCTGAGGCCGGCTGGGGTTCAAGGAAGCAGACATTCAGAAAGAAGCAGAGATACAAAAGGCAACTGTCAAACAGCTCCAAAGGCAGCCCCGTCCAGGAAGAACACAGCCAGGCAGACAAACTCCAAGCCAGCTCCCATGTCAGGGTATGAAAGAGAGCACATAAAGTTAGTAACAGTCAGAGAAACAGGACTACACTGAAAAACAGGCCAAGCTCCAGCAGCTATAAACAAAAGATGTTGATGGCAGCAGGGCAGCTGATATTTCTCCACTGGATGGAGTCACAGCCAAACAGGAACAGACCAGATGAAGCTACTATGATGAGAAAAAGCAGAGATTGAACTAACAAATTCTGCAGAAAGGGAGAATAGAGATAGAATGAAGCACAATGATGAAAACGGGACCCTATGTCCTCCAGCAGTCTAAACCTATAGCAGTATAACTATAGTGATAGCTCTGGATAGCCTGAGCCACTCTAACTATAACCTTTATCAAAAAGGAAAGTTTTAAGCCTACCCTTAAAGTTTACAATCAAAACGTCAAGCCTGGATGCCTCCATAATTCCAGTTAAAATGACAAACTGGTAAGTAAGATCAGTCAAGTTAACTAAGCTGAATACATTTTGTCAAACATTTGCTGTTTCAATTAATACATTTACTTTTTTTCCCTTCTGTGAATATGACCTAAATGTTCCTATGAGAATTGAAATTAAACTTTACCCCAAAATTATTCATATCCCAGGCAAAATGGAAATTGGATTTTTTTTTGTTTTTGTTTTTTTGAGTTTTTTAGCTGTTAAATGTTTTTAGAACAGGGAAAAAAGGGGAAAAAAAGCAAAACAAAAAACTGTTTTTAATTATTCTTAAGTACAAAATCCACTTCAATGTTTTTTCGTTTATTTAAAGAAAATTCTACAGTTGATTTTGTACGTTTGATTAAAGTTCTATTCTTGCAACCAAGTTAAACAATAAACCTCTGAAAAACTATTTTCTGCAGAGTGTTGTGGATTTCTGTCATCTTTAAGCAGAAATAAACACAAATGAGCAAACAATCTCTCGGAAGAAGTCTGTTTCTATGGTTGCTTCCTCCTAGCAAATCTGGAGCATGTTGAAGCACCAAAATGTCATGATAAATCCCAGCCTTCTGCCTGCTCTGTTGCATAAAATCAAATCTGCTCTCAAGCCGAAAATATGTTGATCCGTTTAAATCAGAGATCGTCTTTTCCCACGTGAAGCAGACCCAGTCAGGTCAGACTCATTTCTAATCTTGGCGTCTTTTCATGTACTGATGAAAGAAATAATCAAGTGTCCACTGAAGCAGGATGAGCTCATGCCTGAAGGTTCAGGTCACCCACACAATGCACCAGAAAGCAAACTGGTGTTAATTTTATCCAATGTAGGAGTCAATGTAACAAGTGTGGGTGATATTTAGCAGAGCAATACCACACAGACTCCCAAATTAACTCCAATGAACCATGTGTTGGAGAGGTGTTATGTACTTACATCTGATGAGCTTTCCTCTCACCATATTTAAGTGTTCTGAAAATCATCTGTAACACAACAAACTCCTGATTTGTCATCTATATATTCCCAAACAATTTATTCAGTGTCCCTTAGACTGATTTTTTAAATCTGCATGCCTCAGCAAAGTCTCAGGAACATTCCTCAGAGATCTTTATTGGCATGACTTGATCTGCTCATATGCTGCAGTTTTTTAAGCTGTATAACAATGATGTAAATCATTTCACCACATCCAGATGATGCCCTGTCTGACTGTACTCTGGTGACTGGAAGACATTGCAGTACACTGGACTCATTGGCATGTTCAATAAACTATTATGAAAAGCTGTGTATTGTGGTGCTGCACGGTTTTCTCAGAAGTGGTTAGTTGCATACTTATTTGCTCATTGTGTGTTTTTGTGCATCTCTGCTTTTAATCCATAGTTATTCATTTGATCTTTAAATGATTTTTTTTCCTCATGTTTAAACCTCCTGCACTTATTGCCTTTTTTGCATTGGCACTGAAAGCAGGATTTCCCCACTGTGAGACAATAAAGGTTGTTTTTATTCTAATTTAATCCTCATATACTGCAGACAGTTTACTTTAAGCTTCTATGTGTTGTGCATTCAGAGATGGTATTCTGCAGACATTGGCTGAAAAGAAGGCTTCTGTTGCATTTGCATTCTCCCACAGTAGTATGTCAATTTATCTCTGAGCTCTAAAAAAAAATTAAAAAAAATGCAAATTTTGAATGAACATGTACAACTATGATGTCTCTGTAAACCTTGTCAGAACCTTCAACTACCACAGCATGTTAACAGCCACTTTAATTCCCTGTATTCCTCACCCTGATGCTAAGTTTAAAAGATTGTTTACTTTAGTAAATGTTCTTTCAAACCTTTAGATGTCTAAATGCATCCAGTCGCTGCCTTTAGCTGATTGGCTCATGCTGTGAAGCAACTAAACAGGTAAAGTGGCTGGTAAATACAGATGAGACCTGTGATTTTTATATACAGTAATCATAAGAAAACAGAATATTTTTAACGTCTTTTTTCTAGCTTTTTTTTTTTTTTTTTATCATTTTCAAACTCACAATTACTGAAAAACTTCAGGATGGATTACTGTTAAATGGGTCCAAAGAAGATGATAGCAGCCAGCTAAAGCGTAACTGGAACAACAGGAACAACAAAAAATCTGGGGTAGAGGTAATTATACTGTCTGACTTTTAAACTCTGGGAATCTGAACCGTGGGACCGTGGGAACAAGGTAGCAAGCACCAGGCGAATGCAGAAGACTGCATGCTGATGGGAAACAACCTGAGCAGGAAAACTAATCACAAGAAGAGAGATATTAAATGAGCACAACAGGACCCTACCTATAGCAGGAACTAGAACAGGAATCTAAACCTGTTCCTATGGATCATAACTGAGGGAAAAGCTAAGAAACTAAACATAGAGGTATAAACTGGTACGAAATATCATTAGTGATATTAATCTGCAATCAAAACTGATCCAAAACCACAAAGATCCATTTGTATCGTTTCCCAAATAAAGAAATAACTGCGTCATGAAAGACAGAATTTACTGGCCCTGAAATAATCCTATAGAGTAACTGACCCCAAAATATTTTTAATTACAATAAGTGATCTAACATTAAAGAGTAATAAAATACTTCATTAAGTTCTCATCTAATTCAATTAAGGCAGACCAATTGTTTTGATGTTCAGATAAATGGCCCCAACATCCCACTGCTTTCTCCAGTGACTTCAATCTACAATCAGAGCAATAATAAAACCAACTTTTAACCCTTTATAGGGCAAGTTAGCGTTTTTGATCACTTGCATACCCCTTACAAATAGAGTTCTCCCCCAGTCCCATGGTGAGGTCTAGAAGCACAAGATCTATATCCAGCCATTCAGCAAAGATCCTGCTACATGGCTATACATTTTATTTTGGCATCTGACCAATTAGACGAGCCCTTGAATGATATATTACCTACTGTAAATTAAGTTGAAAAAAGAAAAGTTAACAATTTAAGAAAAAGGGGTAAAAAGATAATTGAAGAGTTAAAAAGTTAATAAGCCTAGTTAACAATTATATTTAGGTTTATAAACTAAAAAATGTGTCGGTATCAGCATTAATGCCTCTAAGGTTATATTGTACCAAAGAAAATGTGTTTCTTTCACTCTTTCATGAATTTCTTATAGAAGCACTTTTGTTATTTTTCTTAATATATTCGGGCAAGTTGGCGTTTCTTCTTATTACATGGACATCAATTTTTGCCATCAAAATATCCATATATTTTTAATGTTACAAAGGTATTAAGGTCTTGGATTCCAGTAACAATATTGGCCCTATAAAGGGTTAAAACTATGACCAACAAGGACAGGAAGATGAGCCAGGTGTTTCTGCCTAGCAGGCACAAAATGATGGTGAATGTGCAACAAATAATGGCATGTACTACCAGTTCTCCAAAAAACACCAAACATGTTTACTAGGGATGTGGTGATGACTAAATTTGACTGTGGAGGACAACATCCTTCACTTGTTTTCTCTCTTAATGACATATTTACATGAGCAAACTCACCATGGAAGCTGTTTAATAAAAGCTCCTCATGTGCAGTCATACTCTGCAATAGTGTCCTATACAACCTCTCATTATCTTCATTTTTAACACACGACAGAGACACACCAATACGCTGTGAAGTATCTGCTAAGAACACTGAGTCATAAGTTGGGTCTGTGATGATGTTGTACCTGTACCTGAACTCTGGTGCGTTCATTAAGGCACGTGCTCATCTGTGTTCTTCTAAAAAGAACACATTGTCTTAATCTTCTTCTTTCTGAACTCCGGTCCAGCATATTTACTCATTTATGAGCAGCGAGAACGAGGATGGAAGAAGGCAAAGTGCATCAATGAGTGAAGAAGTGTGTCTAATCATTGCTATGATGTCTTCTGGAAACTTTTCTTTTTAAACAAAGACATATTTGTGTATTTAGAGTGTTAACCTGCAGTGGAAATTCAATTTTCTGCAGAAGATGCATTTTATTTTGAAGAAATATGGGATTTTTATTGTGATTCAAGGTAAGCAGGTTTCTGTCGTGAGCTGTTGATGAGTTTCCAGATGGTGGAAACGGAGGAGTTAGAAGTCCATGTTTTTAATTTTCTGTCTTTCTCACCATCTGAGTTTGCCTCACGTGTTTCAGCCAGGCCTTTGTTACTCACCAGACAGCTGTGTTTACCTGGGAAATAACAACACAAGGTCACAGACAACATTACTCAGAGTCCCACACCATTTCCAATAGATGGTGAGGTTAAAATATAAAGCAGAACAGATAAATATGTTTCTTCATGACTAAGAAATGAACACAGAATCAGTCATTTATGTTTATTCACATAGCACATTTTAGTAGCAAGACAATTCAAAGTGCTGGGCTTGAGAAGAAAACAGAAAGTACTTTACAGTTTGCTAATGGCAGATACATAAATCAAGAGAACTGGAAAAGCTTCATATTTACCATAGTTATGGTATTAAGACAACTGATTAAAAAAGTTTGTGTTTTTACACATATTATTTTCTTTTGGCACCAACACAACATTTTATCAAGTCATTTAGCTTTTTTTCAATCTCCCTTTCTAAATGTTCAGTAACCTTTGCAGTTGAAACCCATACTGCAAGAGGATGTTTCTTCAGGTGTACATGGGCAGAGAAAAATGTTGATGTAAGTCAGTGCAAAGTAGATTCTAAAAAATGTATTTTGCACATTTCATCTCTAGGGATGGATTTTAAATGGGATGGAAATGATTTGCCGCTGGAAACTAAATCATTATTATCTAATGAAAAATAGAGGCTCTTTAAGGGGTTTTGAAACACATCAAACATTGTGACATTTAATAAATGAATATTGATTTGCAGTCATTGGAATCTTGTTTTGTCTCGGTCCCACACTGACTGACCTGAAAATGAATCATTGATTATTTCTTAAAGGGAAGATGTCTTTGAAGGCTGGTAAAATATTGCCTGCTTACTTCCTCTCATTAGAATTAATGATAATAATTTTAAAGTCATATTAACCCCCTTGATGCCTTTGTATTACGTACTCAGCCAAGATAACATGTACACACATTTAGTGTGGACCTAGGAACCTTAGGAAAGCTCCTGTTTCCATTTTAATTGGTTCTTAATGGTGTATGTTATCATTGACCATTATAAATGTACCAAATATGTAATATAGCCACTTTTCTATTTCTTTTTAAAATAAAAAAAAAAAAGGATTAAAAGTTTTAATTGGCAACAACTTAAGGGCCAAACACAGGCCCCAATATATATGTATACATGTCTATGTATATGTATAGATGTTTATATATATATTTGGCCATTAAGGGGTTAAAAATTTGACCCAGAAAAAGATGTCTGATTCCTTATGAAAGTATGTTTGTATCTCATTGTGAGATGTTTTCTCTGAGAGGCTAAACTCCAAAAATACAACAATTGCAGAACAATTTTGCTTTCCCTCCTGGCCCTGATGTTATCAAATGCATCTGAGATGGAGGAGGAGACTTTGATTTCATGCAGCTTCAAAATGGCAGCCGACCCTCTGTGAAGCACTTCTTAGGGCTCCTAGTTTTCATAACCATCACCATTTTATGAATTATAACTGATTTATAAAAAAAAAACACAAACATGTTTTTTTTTAATGAATTAGTTATAATTTATACAGCTTCATGAAATCTGGAACAATTAGCCTCTATTATAATGAAATCACAAAACTGAAGCAAAATCGGATATAACTGTTTCTATAAAATAAAGCATTGCATCAGAACTTTAATAATTGTTTACTTTTAGAGTTTCCCGTAAGACGAAGATAGGAGGGGGGAGCTCATGAATTATACTTTAAATTAATTTGTTCTACCAAAAACAAATCATACATATGAAGTATGTTTTTTTTCCTTAAGTAGAAAAGCAAATACTTTGATATGCAACCCTTAATCAGGTATAATTAAGACCTAATATCTGTGGATTTAAATTAAACTGGATTTTTTTTTCTTTTTTTGTTGTATGTTTTCAGGTGGAAATTGGTTCTAAAACCCTCTGGGCTTAGCAGGTTGTCGGCACCCCCTAAACTGGCTGTTAAAGACTATAGCACAACCCCCCACATACACACATCCTCTCAGGGCAAACGTAGCAAGGCAGTTCTTGCTCCATCTCTCCGTCAGTTTGGGGCGTTAAGCCTCGCCTGATTAGCAGTAATTATGCCTTCTTTGCGAGCAATTTGGGCTGCTGCAGTTCAACTTTTTTTTCCTGGCTTCTATTTGCTGTACACACAAATAAAAAAGAAATGTTCTGTTTTGGAAAGTCTACATCTTAACTGCACACCCCATGAGAAATAAATGTGCTTGATCAGGAACAGCTGCTGCCACTTCAGGTGGAGGGTACACAGCGTTATTATGAAGCCGGTGAATATGAAAAAGCTCTTATGATGTTTTTGTTCTTTTATGAACATGGGCACAAATTACTGTCTGCACCGTTGTTTGTCACGTCAGCTCCAGAGTACTTGAGCCTAATCAAGAGATGACTCATTTTGGGTTTTGATTGCTTCTCTTCTTGATGCACATGCTGCTGGAGTTCAGAATATCAGCCTGTAACCGAAGCTCTTTAAGACATCTTCAGCATTAATGGTCCCCAGTTTGGAAAGTCAAGTTAAAACACAGGCTGCTTAGAGGTGTAAAAAGTGATACACTGATCTGATATCAGTGGTCAGGACGCTGTGTAACTCTGGCAGGGCCGAAGCTTTTAAAGTGCAGGACCCTGAGGGCTAAGCTCTATTTATGACGGCACTTTGTGTTCTAACTTTAGCACCTGGAGGTCTGGGCTGAATATGGACACATATTCTGACAGAGGAGCTATCTTAGTTTTTGCAAATTACTGAGTTGTCTTACTTTTTATCTATCTACACAGCGTGACCTCTTGCATGACCTCGCTTTAACAAGCTATTCTACAGTGTATACTTAGACAACTCTCAATACCTTTTTGGGGCGGGGATTCTTTAAAAGGGAGAATATTATTCATGACCTTCAGTCACGGGAGTGACGTGTTAATATCGCAATAGCTGATGGATGACGAGGTAAACTTATGGGTGAAGTTGTGTTAGACTGAATTTCTTAATTTTACTTTAAGTTGATGACCTGCTGTGGATTAGGAATGTAACATTCATTTTACACTTTCAGCGACTCATTTAAACTGCCAGCTTGCCAGGATTAAATGATTACCTGACAAAAAAAATATCAGATAAAAACATTTGTTGAAAAAGCTTGCATTTGTTTACTGTTAGCATGCATCCTTCTGTAGATCTAGTGATGTTTAAAAGATCCTCTTATCTTAGATCATTCTGTGTGTATTCGAATGGTGACGTTTTTCTGTCCACCAATCAATAGAGGGTTATGTGTTATGCCAATAGATCTACCTTAACCAAAGTGTTGCAATTTTTCTATGGTCCAACCCCAGAAGTAGGGCCATAAACATTGCGCTTTTGTTCTGTTAAATGGGACAGTTTTATATTGAAAACATTCAAAGTGTCAGATCGAACCGAGCTGATCTACTAAGTGGAAGTTAGTTATAACTGTTGAAGAGTTTAAAGTGCACTGTGTACAGGGCAGTGGTGATTTATCATTAAATTCTATGGAGGCTAAACCTCCCCTGTAAATTTCGTAAAATTATTGGTAAACTATGCATAGTCACACTTTATAAATGTAGTCATTAAACTGCATCAAATTGAAACTAAACACGCCTAATTTCATGAGTATGTTGAGCATCAATCAGCGCTTTTTTTTTCTGATCTGTGCTTCCCTCTGGAGCTACAGGACGCTGCCTGTCAGTCTTTATAAGAAATCTAAGTTGAGGTTTGAGCCTCCATCTGTTGAAGTAAGCAGCAAGAAATTAGAGTCCTGATTGGATAACACGCCAAAATACGTCCCTTCCAGTGAGGTTAAAGCTCTTAGGGGGTCTGTGGAGCAGGGGTGGGTCCTGAAACTGGCGGCTTGATGCTGATTGGCAAATAAACTTAAGGCTTTTTGACTGAGAGTGAACAGGTTTTCTTTATTAGTCAAGAGGGAAAAGTGATCATTCAATCAGAACAGTGAACTCTTGCTGTGGTTTCTGGGGTTTGTTATTTCAGAGCAGCTATTTACACCTGTGGTAGTAATGGGTTTTTGTGTTTCAACATTGGTTAATGCAATACGTGACGTTTGGATTCAATTACACCATTGAGCCTTCCCTGTGTCAGAGAGCAGCAGCGGCCACTGGTATCAGTAAAACTAACAGTAAAAAACAAACCCCTCAGTATGATGCCACCACCACCGTGCTTTATATTTGCTGTGGTATTTATTGTTGTCAGAGCTTCTCCTGAAGACCTTTCGGCTTGCAAAGTGATTTTGTGGCAGAGGATGATTTCCATGCCAGCACACTAACAGCCCATGCCTACATCAGGCTCCCCTTTCTGGATAAAGCCACTGTTTTTCCAACACATTCAACGTCATGGCAGATCTGAGGCCTAGTGTTTTATAAACATCAAAATACAGATTTATCTTAGGTCAGCAGATCCTTCCAGAACATTACAAATTGTTAAAGTATCCAAGTAACAGATTTATATTTCCAACTTGTGCAATTTTTTTTCTTTTCTGCAGAGTAAGTAGATAGTTTCATGATGGCGGGATGCAAGTTAGTCAACTTTTAAGCATTTAAAGCAGAGAACAAAGGAACCTGTAGAAGAAAGGGATGCTGTTAATAGAAAACAGTGTGTCTGACCTACATTTGGATTTCAGTCACTCGCTCTATCATTAGACACAAATATTTTACATTATGTTCCTGTTTAGGAGGGCAAAATCATATGTCACTGGAAAGAAATGTAAAGCATTACAGACAGTGGATAGCCTTATTTCCCAGCAGGAAGTTGCAGGAGAGAAAACGCCAGCTGCAGTTGATTATAGGGAGAAACCCAGATGCAACCTTTGTACTAAAATCTTTCCTGTAGTTTAATTTTAAACCAGGTCTGCCCTACGCATATGTACAACAGTTTTCAACAAAACAGGCTCCTTTTCACCAAAAGTGAAATTAGATAAACTCTTACTGGGCCCAAAAAAATGTCTGCTAAGGAGCAGCAACAAATGCAATTGATTTTAGGTGGATAAAAGTAAAAGAAAATAAACATTCTGGTACAAATTTTAATTTGTTTTTTTTTAACACTTCTAACATAAAACAGAAGTTTGTTTTGATTGTATGCCATAATTGCTTTGGGGAAAAGGTTGTAACTGCACAGTGTATTTAAATTTGAGGTCAAACTTTATCAGAACATATGGTCTGAATCTAGGCTCCAGTGCATGAAAGCGCATAATAGATTTAATATTTTCACAACATTTATTCTCTCTTTGGCTTTATTAGTCCCTCGCTGTTAAGAAATGTATAACTAATCTTTTATATGAAGCCCATATTTAGATGTCCTAACATATGACTCTTAAAAACTTTACAGTACAGGTGTAGACTGAGTAACTGCAGGGTACTATGGTCCAACAGGTGAAAAAAAAAAAACAGCGCAAAGCATCACTATATCACTTCTTTTGCTGTGTTTACACTGAAAAAAATTGAAATCTAAGTAGTTTCTTCTTAAAATAAGTGTATTTTTTCTTGTCATAGGGAGATAAATGAGAAACTTTGCCAATGGAACAAGACAATTTACACTTAAAATAAGAAAAAGTGCATCTTATTTAATTGCAATTTGTAAAAAAAAAAAAAAAAAAAAAATCCCATTCCTTTGGCAAATCCTCTAATACAGCTACTCAAATTAAGGTTAAATACATATGATTTAAAGATTTGTTTTACTTATTTCTAGATTGTTTTTGCACTGCATACACTGAAAAAATTATCTAGAAATAAGTACAAATTACTTTAATTACCGGTATGTGTATTTATCCTTAATTTGAGTAGGTAAATGAGATACTTTGCCAATGGAATAAGTATTTTTACTCTTAAAATAAGATAACTAGATAATATGTACTTGAAATAAGATAATACAATTGTGTTTTCTTATTTTAAGTGTACATTGTCTTGTTCTATTGGCAAAATGTTTCTTTTACCTAATCAATCAAAGAACAAATGCACTTATTTTAAGAAACTTTTACTTATGTAAATTTTGATTTTTTTTTTTTAAGTGTAGTCGTCAAATATTGTGGAAATCCGTGTGGTTTATTCAGATTCATCTTTGCAAACCTTGTCTGACCTGCCTATTTTATAAAAAAATTTTAAAAGAAAGAACATAATTTCTCTAACTTTTCCTGGGTAAGCATATTAGTTCACTTTTCTTAGCCTGTACTGTCCTGTCATTGTGATGACTAAGGTTTGTGAAGCCTTAGACGTAGAAATTTCTGTTTCTTTTTCTAAGAGATTCAGGTTGCAGGGCATGAATTAAACGGGTCATCAGCTCCTGGGAAGATTGGAAGCTGTCCCAAGCGTTACCTACTTTTAAATTCCATGTAAAATATTACATTTAATCTCTTTTCTTTGCATTTAAAGACATATGGAAGAGCCTGTTTTCTCAGAGATGGTCACACCCACAGGCGATCACTCAAGGCGACCAGATTATCTCGGTTTTTCCGACAGGTGGACTGTTGCTCTTTTGTCTCGCTCACAGCTTTGTTTACATTTTATTAATGATCGTAGAACTCATATGCTAAAGTCGGTCAGTTTGATCCAATCAGCTATGGTAAAATTTTACAACTGAAAACTTTATTTTGAAGTTCTCTTCACTATAAGGTTGATAAAAGGTCATCCTCCCATGGAATTACATGTTCTTAACCATAGAAGGTAACTGGATCACCATCCTTATATCAGTACTGTGTGAGTCACCGACTTCTGCAATGTCAGCACAAGCTAATGAGAACCTGATACTTTAACTGCACAATATGGTATCAACCTGTTCTTTACCTGACCTAATGCTAAGAAAGCATTTTAAAACTCAGTTAATACCCTAAACCTCTGAAGAAATGTCTACAAACTGAAAAAACACTGACAACTTATCCACATTTTATTTCATGTTGATCAAAATTACAGGTTAAATAAAGATTTCTGCTTCCTTCGATTTTAGACTAGAGATTGATTAAATTGAAGACCTGTATGAATTAGTTATGCCAATTTCTTTTCATCTTGAAACACATGTTGCATAATAACCCACAGAGTAAGCACTTTAACAGCTGATGAAAGGTTTTAGCCAGCTACTAGAATCAGTGGTTTTAAAACCAGATGTCAGTGAATAAAACTTCATATTTTATTGAATTTAAAATTCAGATTGAGAATTAAGTAATCTGTTCCCCTTCACTGGCAATTAACTGACAGATGTCTCATGTATGATAGATGAAAAAAAGTTTTTTTTTTTTTTTAAATGTACCTAAAATAAAACAAAATGAATACAATCCAACAAAAATATATCCCTTTAAAACCGTTTGAAGTCCAAAGCTCAGCTCCTGCAGAAATCTAGCTGCACTTTTAGAGTCATTTTGCAGTGATTAAATATTATCCACATAGATCTGTCCAGTAGGATGACCTCATTCCAGCCAGTTCCTTCAGAACCATCATGCTGCTAGGTTTTATGAAGCAGCTCTCATCAGGTCCAGTCATATCTCTAGAATGTGGGGAACTTTGAGGAGGTCAGACTAGAATTAGATCAGGGGTCTGCAACCTTTTAAATCCAAAAAATAAACCATTTCAACCTACACCCAGCTAAATAATTAGAGTAACAACTATTAAATGGCCTTTAAATAAACCGACTTATATTTGTTAAATCTCAGCAATAGAACATTTGTCATGTTAAACAGAAGAGTTTCATAGAGGAAGCATCCATTTTGTTTTCAAGGATATTTTAGGTTAAAAAAAAAAAAACTGTTTCCAAGCTAATGGGAAGAAATATTGATCTAAAAACATATTCCCAGATTCTTAAGTAAAGATTAACTACAAATGTTATTTAAAACTGCTTAAGCTTGTAAAACTGGTATATTCAAAAGAATTAGTTGACTTCTCGTTTTTAGCTACAATTAAGAGCCATTATAGAATCCCAAGAGCCACTTGTGGCCCCAGACCCCCTGATCTTCAACTACAGATGAATGAAACTACGAGTACTCTGGCAGTGATTTCTGGTCAATGAACATTGCACCAAAGACTGAAAAGGCACCTTTCCTTAAACATGACCTTTGTAGAACCTACGTTCCAAAGGAAAGCATTTAGTATACATGATACTGTCCAGAAATGAGACTTTTCTTTGCCAGTAATTTTTATTTTGAGATATTTTGTAGAACAGGGGAACCAATAATTACAAAAACAAGTCTGTAAGTGTTCTACATGCTACACCTTAACCTAATTCATCATGCTTGCCTGGAAAAAGTACATAGAAATTTAACAAAAGACAAACAAAAAACATACAATTAAAACTGACGTACTTTATACCCACCGTTAGCTTTCATTTTCATGTACCTTTCCAATGCCTCCATGGTCTTTTTAAACACTTAAATGTTATTCTTAAAAAAAAAGTAAGACTTTTAGGCGCTTCTTCAAATGATACATGTGTTTTTCCACGAATGACAAAATGCACCTACCGTATATGTAAAAAAAAAAAAAATACAGAGAATAGATGGAAAAAAAGAGGAAAGCCTCAACTTGTTTTAGAACAAAAACACATGAATATGCATCCTAAGTTAAAAACAAAAGGAACACTTGCACATCCTTATAGTGCCGAAATGAAAATGGAAGTCTGTTCAGCTCTTCAAAACGTCAAGAATCACATTTGACATAACCAAGTTTCATAAAATAAATATCGCACATCTGCTAAAAATAAATAATTACTGAAACACCTCACTATGTTGAATGCCGAAGTGAGACAGATTTCATCTTGGCGACCTCTTCATTTCATGGTATGAGGATGGTCATGTGTGTAAAGCACTAGTGTGGCTTCGAGTGTCTCTCTCACTGCTGTTACCTTGAGGTAGATAACACATTTACATTTTAACGCCTACGATAATGGTTGCTGCTGGCATCATGTGTCAGATTTACAGTATGAAAGGATTGTAAAGGAAACTTTTTTCAGGGAAACATGTTAGAAAGTCAACAAAAGGGAAAAGAAAAACAGACAACCCCCCCAACCCCCTATAGTATATATACCCCAACCCCAGGAAAGAGTGTTTGAAAGCACTTTAAAAGCCCACAGCGATGTTTGCTCACCAATATTTCCTTCAAAAATCTCCTCTCTTTAATTCTTTCCTTCCATTTCTTCACTTCTCTACTTTTCTCCCTCCTTCCTTCCTTCTATCTACAGTACTTACATGTGCAATGACATGCCAGTTTAGCAATGAGACGTTAACCCATGAAGGCCGGGTGATCAAGGCTCAGAGTGACGATGAAACTCTTAAATATAATCAATCACCCCCTCAACTCCTCAAAATAATAAAACTATAATAATAAAAAAAAGGTATGAAATGATTCAAGTACAATAACATTGTATTAAAATAAAAACGGCCTAGATTTTGCACTGTGAGGGAAGATGCAGGTATGTCGTTAATTAAGATGCTTGAAGATGCTGCTGTAGGTTTTGTGGGCTATCTGTGGGGAGCATTTGACAGCGCAGGGGGAGAGGGAGGCCTGGATGGATTTTAGAGGCAAGTCATCGGGGCTGTCAAACACAGGCAAGGCCAGAGAGTCCAGCTGCATATTAAGCACAATCTCTGTGTTACTGTCCAGGAAGCCGTCGTCTAACTCTTTCACCACTGAGGGCTCCACCTCCAAGCTGGTCACCGTCTCTGTGACGTCTTCTTTCCGGCTGAAGAAGTGGTCCAGGTAGCTGGTGTACGAGCTCTCCTTCTGCAGGTGGTCCGCCTTACGGATGTCCCAGCACGCTTCGTCTATTAAACAGTCGCCAGCGCTCTCCCAAGGCTCAGCAGGCCAGACGCAGTCCCCGGCCACAACTCCTAGACCCCCACCGCCTAACTGAGCCAGGTTTACCAGGCACTTCTCCTCCTTCTCCTGACTGATAGTCTTTGACATTGATGTTGAGCGCGTTGCCTCTAGCTGGGAGACAGAGAAGTTGCGCTCGTTTAGAAGGCCCACCTCGCTGAGCAGGGTGACCTCCTGACAGGGCTCCGGCTGCAGGCTCAGTTTAATGGTGCTGGCGATGAAGGAGTCAAAGTCAAAGCCTTGGTTCTGCTGCCTCTCCGTCTGATGTTTTTCCTGTTCACTGTCCTTCTCTGTGGGACTCTGGATCTTCTCGGCCTCTTTCAGTGCGATCTGGGCCTTCATGAGCCCGTTCTTCTCACACTTGCTCTTAGCCTTGCGGTCTGCCTTCTCCTTGCTCTGCTGCTCCTTCCAGTTTGACAGGTCAATGATGAGCTTGGGTTCATGGTAGTGGTTGACTTCGCTGTCCCTCCAGATGAGGTTGTCAAGGTAGGAGGGGGACACGGCCTTATAGTTGCAAGTGTAACTACACTGCACATCACAGTACTTGTTCTCGTGGTGGTCTTCCTGCCAAGATCGCTCCGATGGGAGCAGAGCAGAGTAGTCGAAGGACGGGTCATCCCGGAACTTCTCTCTGTCTCCGTCAGCATATTTGCGGGGATCAACCTGGTTGTAGACAAGAAAAACAGGATTTTTCTTTTAGAAATCACATAATACATCTTTATGCTTTCACCGGTAAAGGGCTTAAGTTTAGATTACATACCTGGACCTCTTCTTCGTCGGTAACATCAGAGAGGGCCCTTGGGTCGACCTGAACTTCATCTGGATCATGGGTGCTGTGCAACTGCCAATCAGCCTCTGAGAACTGGCTCTCATGATACCTAAAATGGCATAAACCAATCAGAACAGGTTCTTTTATTTCAAATCACCATTATCAGATCTAATCTTTTTCTTGGGAGTTTGGCAACACACCTCTCCCACGTATGGCTGTGGCTTTGGTCCATGAGCAGAATATCATCGACTTCGTCTTCAATGTGAAAGGGGTGCAGAGAGACCGGCTCATCCAGGGGGAAGGAGTAGTCAGCCATATAGGGGTGGGCCAGGGCCTCTTCGGCAGTTAGACGGTCAATCGGGTTAAAGGTGAGAATCTTCTCCAGAAAATCAAGGGCTAAAGAGGACAGAAACATGAGGCTGTCAATCAGGTAACCAGAGTAGTGATACATGAGCGACCTAACCCTGAACTCAGAGCTCCGGTTGACTCTGCAGCTACTTCTGGATGCATAATGCAGTGCTCACCCTGAGGACTGACACCAGGCAGCAGCTTAACCAGCGGCGTGTGGGGCTTCGACATGTCGCTGCGGATGAAGACGGGAATGACGCTGTGAAGTTCTTGTCGGTCTTCCTCATGCAGCACGGGAATGGACTCGAGGATCAGCTGCATCTGCTCGAGCTCGTGTGCTCCTGAAACAGACAGACAAACGTTGGACTGTTTCCTGGAAACGTTACAAAACATCCAACATCTGAAAGGGAATTTAGGCAGGCTGTGAGTGGAAGATCATGGGAACAGCTTTTGTTTGTCTTGTGCCCAGCTTAGGGCAGTTCCTACATACTAGCAGACAGTTTGATCCAGCTCTAGCAGGATTTAAAATGGAAAAGATAATAAAAGACAGGCTCTGCCTTCATCCCCAACCTTATCTAAACACCAACTAGATAAACACAGCCTCCTTCCATTGCTATACATTTACCTCCTAAGTTCTAATTAAAAAACGACTCTCGACTGTTTGAACATTCATGCATCGGAGCCGTCAATTACCTGCAAAAAGAGTCTTTCCCGTAAGCATCTCAGAAAAGATGCAGCCAGCAGCCCACAAGTCAATGGCTTTGGTGTAGTTGTTTGGAGAGAGCAGCAGGCGAGGAGATCTGTACCACTTTGTGACGAGACCTTCAGAGAGATGACCCTGTGATGATGGCAAAAGACAGAATACCTTCAGAGTACAGCAGGGTAGTCAGCAAACACATTTACTCCCAATTGTTTGAAAAGTTTAAACAAAAAAAAAGCATCCATTATCCTGTTTAAATCTTCTGCGGCCCTGAAACACATGTAACCTTTTCTTCATTGATTTCTGGTGGTAAAGTTCAAATGTATTAATGGCTGTGCTGCATTTTAAATCTCCAACCCTTTGGTCCAACCTCCTTAACAGAGGTGCTCTGTCTAGGTTAGGGAAACAGACCCCAGAAGGGGGAAATTAAATGAAAAGGGGGAGGTGAGGCACATTTGACATGCATAGCCATGTCAGCAATCTAAGAGCGGCCCCAGCAGACACCAACCAGCTTTCCACAGTTTAACAACTCACTGGCCCCTGAACACAAAGGGAAGCTCGAGTGAGTGAGTATGGTGGAATATACTTTGGGGGATGGGATGTGGTAAAATGACACCCTCGCTTCCCCCACCTGCAGCTGTAGGTCATGGTGGGACCAAATTGGTCCGATCCCACCAAGCAAGGCTCCTCTTTCTTGCCTAATTTAGCTGCAGATATTTGATGTCATGTTATCCTGAAGCATATCGACGCTCTGCAAGCTCTTGTTTTATGGATCTAAAAATGGCACAAAGTGCAGCATGGAGACATATCTCCTTCCTCCAGGTAACCGGCTAATCCGTTTGTCGAACAGCGGCTTGTGAAATAGGTCGGACCGAATTAGCTGCATGGAGCACAGACAGGTTGCACCTAATTACTGACCCCTAATTAGAGCCGGCTAGCTGTCTTTCTGAGAAACTAGTGGGGAAGCTGACTTATAAGACCGTGACTGTGGTATGTAACCAGTTTAGCAGAGAGGGATGCAAATTAGGTTAGCATTTATGGTTGTGCAAGTATAATTCTCTGTACAGAATGGACTCTGAAACTAAGAGCAGCTGATCAAAGTTTGCTCAATGATTGGAGACATAAAGTTCATGAGGTAAACATTTGCTGCTTTAATATAGTGGCCATTGTCAGAAACAGACAGGTTTATGAAAGCATCAACCCTTCAGGTGCCT
Source organism: Cyprinodon variegatus (assembly GCF_000732505.1). Lineage (NCBI taxonomy): Eukaryota > Metazoa > Chordata > Actinopteri > Cyprinodontiformes > Cyprinodontidae > Cyprinodon > Cyprinodon variegatus. The sequence goes on from NW_015150575.1 coordinate 347,808, forward strand.
CTGGCAACAGTTGGTGAATAACTCAACCACTTGATCAAGATCAGAACAGGCTGACATATGACTCATAACCGGCTCACATGAATTAGTCTCAACATCCTGAAGCAGGTCTAACCAGATGGCAGTAAAAAAAAAAAAAAGTATTAAATATTTCCTGGACAATGCTGGTAAAAAGAATAAAACCAGTTTTTTTTTTAGCTCAAATTCAGCCAAGGTATTTTTGACACTGAATGTAGCTCAACCACAAACAAACCGGTAAGAAGCACTTCCCTGTTCAACAATAGGACTGTTAAGGGGGAAAACTCAGAGCTAACCTCACTTCAATCCCATGATTCACTTGACATATAAACCTGCATAACAGACAAACCCACAGCACATTAAACTACTTTGTATTGGAACAAAGCTTTTATGAACAGAAACTCAGTATGTGTCAGCTTCTATTGCATATTTCTCTCTGCCAGACAGCCTGTTGCTGACTTAGAAACTGGGTCAGACGCGTATGAGTGCTGTGCTCGTGGTTTGGAGTTTCAGGAAGCCTGTGTAACAGAAAGGACCTCTGTAAACTCTCCTTATACAAGCGTTGAAAACTGAAGTCATTTATATAGCTTCTCAAATTACTGACCTTGGCAGAGCTAATTTGAAAGGAAAACCCCAAAAAGCTTTAAAGTATGAAATTATTTCTCAGGAGAGCTAACGTCCTCAGTTTGAAAATCTTTGTGACCCTTGTTAGAAACAATTCACTGCTCACACAGGCAAAATGTTAAATCTGTTAAATGCAAGAAAATGAGGTAATGACACAAAGAACTGTCAGTGACAAACTTTTTAGAAGCATAATCCAGTAGTTTGAAGTATTAAAAGAGCAAATAAAGCTTTGCTAAGCAGAATCAGAGGTCTTTCTGAAGTCTGTCTGTTCAAGGGCATGCCACAACTGGAAAATTGAAATAAAGCCCCAGGCAACCCCCCCACCCCCGCTCCCCTACTCTTAAAACAAGACAAAGAGCTGGCTGGGGAAAGAGAGGAGGGTATGGGTTGGAGAAACTGGGTGAGTGCACACAGATTTTTGTCATTCTTGAGCTCTGGCCCAATACATGGGCCAACCTTAAAGCTCACAAAGAAGAGAGGGATTACTGGAGGCAAGGTAGAGAAACCCAACTACTGTTATCTAACTACTAAAGGTAAACCAGGAACTGAAGTTCACTAGAAAACCAACAAAAAAAGAACGGAAGACTGCTTCTGGTTTTAGAAACATTTAAATATGCACCCAGTGTCTGTTGCCATGACGTGGATGGTGGTTGTGAAAGCATATTTGCCCCAAGGGATCCTAAACAACATTCTAATGCCGGCACAATCACTCCGTCAGAGTTCCTTTTGTTAAGGCAAAGTGCGTAGTTTGGAAACAAACTAGAAAGAAAATGTTTATCAATGGTATTCAATCAACTTTAGCTCCCGTACCATGATAATACCACCACGTTGTTCAGAAAGGAGGTTCAAACCATCATGTCTGCATCAAAATAAAAACTAAGACTTAGGTAAAATATAAAAGGCCCAAGAGGCAGCTTTACAATACTTGCATGTTTCTAATTAATAGATGTGCGTATGCAGAGAGAAGACGCCCCATTGCAAAGCTGCACTTAGCTACAAAGCTGAGTGAAATATCCGAACCATCAACTGTGAGCTTGCATCTTGCTCTTCCTTTTGTAGAGTGACATAAAGTCTCCACCAACAATTTTGACTCATAGCCAGACATGTCACAGCTGAAAAATGTCTACACAATAATAGCATAGGTTGTTTGCTTAAAAGTGTGATAAAAGAATCCCAACAAGTCTGTGTCAAGAGTCTTGTCTGATGTGGTACAGTCCTGGCTGAAGATGAAGCCATACCAGTCAAAAGGATCACACCACGTGAGCTCACTCTAGACGCCAATGACTAATCTGAGACACGTGTAAGCATCTGACTGAATCTGAGCTCGAACGAGGTCCCCATGCAACCAGAGAGAGACTCGCTAACCTACATTTTTTTCCAGCTCACACAACCATATGGCAGCGGGCAGGAATTTCCTCATTGGTCTGATTAAGATTCAGCTCATCTGGCTGCAATCAACTGGTTGAATCTTAGTCTTTACACTAAGAAAAGAATACCTGCAGCTAGAACAAAACGCTGGGGTTTTTGTTTTGTTGTTTTTTTCTTTTTACATTGTGTTATAAAACATGTACCTTAACAGCAGGCTGATGATGCCAGGTTTTACCACACATCTGAAACCTAATTCTGCAATTATCTGCATAAAAACCTTTCCCATATATGCACATCTTGCCTGCTTGAGTGTAAAACAATTTAAAACCCAATTATGAACACACAGATAATGGAACCAAACAAGAGCCATTCTTTCGAGTTTAGCATTTCCAGCCTCTTTTTAGCTGGGAAAGGAAACCAAGACGTAATCTCAAGGAACCACATCCTGCCTTCTTTACTTCCTGCTATAAAACTACGTCACCCGGGGGAACACCATATTAGTAGCTAAAAACAAAAACTAAAATATTCATTGGTTCATCACCACCCCAATTTACAGCAAAAAGGTAAGTAATACAGTGCAGCACTGAAACAAACCCAAATACAGCTTAAAAGAAGAAAAAAAAAAAAAAAAAAGGAAGCATTTTACATTGTAGTCAATTACAAGAGATCACCGTCCTACCTTGTGAGAGTAGTGAGGGTCCATGATGCGGGCCAACCCAAAGTCTCCAATCTTCAGAACCAGGTCCTCTGTGTTGACAAACAGGTTCGCAGGCTTGAGGTCACGGTGAAGCACATTGGCCGAGTGGATGTACTTAAGGCCCCTTAGGAGCTGGTACATGAAGAGCCGGGCATGGCCCTCAGACATGGGGCCCCTCTCCAGCAGCTGACAGAGGTCAGTCTCCATGTACTCCTGCACAATGTAGACCGAATTGACCTCTGTAAGCGACGCCACATCCTCTGTTAGTCTGCGACCGCAGGGACCCAGCGTCTCAAACACCTGTTGGAAGCAAAAAAAAGAAAAGGTTAGCATTAGCTTAACTTCACATACTGCATCAGATGCTCCGTCTGACAACAAACTGTACCTTCACAATGTTGTCATGATCAAGTCGTCTGATGATCTTGATTTCCCGCAGGGCGTGTTTCACACTCTGGGGGTCGGTCAAGATTATTTTCTTCACCGCCACGCGCTTGTCACAGTCGGTATCAACCGCTGAGAACACTAGGCCGTTCCCTCCATAGCCCAGAGGTTTCAAGTCCATGTAGCGAGAGCCCAGATCGAAGCCATGGATGTTCATCAGTGACTCAAATTTCTCCGCCATGATTACTGGTTATAAGCTTCTTTTGCCAAATTTCTGGCCTGCTTTTAACCCCACTTTAACACCGAAGGAGCTATCAGATAACCCCCCTTTGCTTCAGAGTCTGAACTAACTAACCCCTGTACAGTCGACTACCAAGTCCCCCCTGGCTAGCCGTCACTCTCAGATATGGGACTCTAGTATACAATCATATTTTCTTTCCATGTTTATTATTGGAGAAAAAAAAATATATAAAGAAATTCCTTATCCAATCCTTTAGGTGAGAGGATATCTTGAGCAGATATGCTCTATAATTTATAGACTACGATGGAATGGACTTTGAGGCCAATCGGAAAAGGAAAAAAAGAAAGATAACACGGATTATACTAAAAGATAAAACCATGTAGTTGCATCCTCACAGTGCAGATACATTCAGTGTACGACTGGTCCTGAGCAGCTTCATAAGAAATGCACAAATATTTTTTCTTTTCTTGGTATCTATTTTTCTGGTCAAGTCTCCTGATATATAAAATGAAATGTTTCTGGCCTTTTTTTTTTTTGAGTCTTCAAAAATAAATTTTCACTCAGTGATCAGGTGGCTCAAGTTCGCCACAGTCACAATCAAAACTATCCTCCATCTTACTTGGATATAACCTGGAAGAGAAGAACAAAAACGGGAGAAAAATAAATTACAGAACCTTACAAAATGTATGAGCTGAATTTAATACATAATTTTAACTTTCAAAGCCAGGCAAAGAATTTTTTTTTAAGAACAGGTCTATCTGAAAGCTTTTACCAGGAAAAAAACAGGACATTACCATTGGATTAAAAACACAGTGAGAATACAATAAAAAAATGGTAATTAAAGTAAAAATATGATATGAAATATGATGTGTTATTAATTTGGTATTGTAATAATACACCTTAGGTTTGTTACCTTTTAAACTTTGCATATCAAGTGAACCTTATTGAAATTATTCTAATTTCAAACCCTATTGTTAGTAAGATTTATAGATAAGGATTTGAATTTGCCATTTTCTCCCCCAATTTGTTTGTATTTCTGTCCATTAATAGTTGTATTAGTACTTCTTAACGTATTACTCGACATATAGTACTTCAACCCTGCCTTGGCCTGTTTTAAAGGGCTTACTCGTTGGGTTAAGTAAAAAAGAACCGGTTCCATTGGGTCAGCGGGGCCATATGATGTGGATCTTGGAGGAGAGCCACAATTTCCATCCCCGCTGTCGTAAGGGACTCTAGCCCCTCCTCCTCTACCCGGCAAAAGGCGCTTGCCAATCCGGTTCGGGCCATCATTGCATTTCAGGAAATAAAAACAAGGCCTAATATATAAAATTGATAGACTGTTAATAATAATAACGCATTTAAAAAATGACGGCTCCTACGCTGTTATTAAATCCCATATTAGGCCTCAGTGGGTTAGTTACCGGGCGGTGGAAAAAACGACAAGAATGCTACCACAGCTCGGTGTAAATTTATCACAAACCCGTATCCAGAATAAAGATAAATGCGTCTATATCTGTAGATATGAGGTTTTTTCCTTTTAATAAGCCGTTCGTGTTAAGTAATCGAGGCCCGTTTAGGAAAGAAGCGTTGTAATAGCGCGAACAAAGGAGCCGTTGTTGGCGGAAGGTTTTGACTACGTGGTCCAGGCTCTCACAGCGCCGACAAACACAAAGCCAAGCTCGGTAAAACGGCTTCAAACGATACAAAACCCGTATTGAAACGACTCAGAGTGTAAATATACGTGATGAGTATGAAGATAAGATACTCTACTTACAGGCTTCATTCGTTGCATTTACTGGGTTATTGTTAAAACCAAACCAGAACGAGGTTTGCGTGCGCTTCGCTCCCGGAGGTCTGCGGATCTGCTGCATTCGCCATTTGGGCTGCCTATGAAAGGCAGGCGTGACGTAACGGAGCTACATTCAGGGGTTGTCGGAAATACTCCTATTATGGCGAGATGAAATTTAAGGCAGGCCAAATCAAATATTTCGACATTTTCGTCAAATGTTACTCATTTTATCAAAATTGAAATTAACAAATGTAAATATTTTGTAATTGATACTTGATCGCATAATGCTACATTGTAGGGAATTATTTAAGTAAATATATTATTTAATCAAACTCATCGGGCCTACATATGTTCCTGTAGACACCATTTACATTCTTAATTAAATCCCTAATTGTAATTTTTCAACTGACTAAACACCTACTTAAAACAATAGCAACTTAAGAATATTTTTATTAGGATAGGACATCGAAAAGCTACACTTTCAACGGGATGTTGTGTGGGCTCCACGCACCTATCGGTTGATCTTCGAGTCGTACGCGAAAGCAGCAGAAGTCATTCAAAACAACAGATACCTGTGCGTTTTAAACCCAGTTCAATGAACACCGATTTGACACACATTTATAACTTTTATCAGGTAACGCAGAAGTAACATTAATGCTGTAATGTTTTAAAACTGTTATTCAAATATGAAGATGCTCAACAACATTTTTTCCCTTCTGAATCTACTAAATATATACAGCTTGTTACTGAAAAATAAGAAAAACACAAACACAGACCTACAGGGTATCCAGTGCAGTGACTGGACTGTATCATGCATGCGATCACAGCTTTTTTGTTTTAGGTTTTTTTTTTTCCTCCGATGTTTAACTCAGTGTTTTTAGATTTGCTTCATCCCATCCGACTCTCTGTTTGCATTTGCGTTTGATACAGTTTTTTTACTTTTAGAAAAATTTAAAAATATTAGTCCTGCGGATGAGAAAAACGCCTTGCACTTCATTCTAGCATGTAAAGGAAGCCTTGCAAGGAGATGAGCAGGGTGATCCCCCTGGATCTCGCATTATATCCTGCACAGAATGAAGGGGAAAAGATAGCCCATAAAAGTAGATGAAATCCGGGAGCTGCCTTTTGATTACATTCTATTCTTAATCTGCATTTAAGAGCATATTCCAGCCGTCTGGTGTCGACTCTCACTGTGGACACAGTGAATGGATGAGCGGACAGGTGGGCGTGTAGGCAGGCATGCAGCATCACAGCTGCAGCGGTCTACATCAGCATCCGCAGGCAGACCATGTGAGAGTCCATGTGCCCCTGAATGCGGAGGCTCCTCACAGGCCGGGGTGGGCTCTGCGATGGAGAAGCTGCATGCGGACTGAGCATGGTGCGACAGGACCAGTTCAAAAAAAATATATAAAATAAAATAAAACAGACACGCACTTCTGTGGTTGCATCTTAAGTTATTCTTTTCCCACTATTATTTACATGACATATGCATGAGCTTGAAATATTAACACCTGATATTTTAAGAATTATTTGATGCATCTTTATGAAGGAGGTGCAAGGAATGCAGCAATTTATTTTAAATATTAAACGCAGCTTATTGTACAGCTTACTGTATGCAGCTTATTCTATTTTCAAGAAACAAATGAATGCTGCATCTGAACCCCAAAAATGTCATTGCCTGCATCACCGTGCATAAATAATGCAACTGTTTTTGGCCTTTACTTAACCATATTTAGTTAATTTAACACAATTGTTTCATGTTAGCAGGATAGGACATAAATAACCGTGTTAAAGTAAGCATTTACTTAATCATAGGTAAATGCCAAAAGTAGTTGCATTATTTTTTTCAGCGTAGGCTCAGATGTACACAACCAATTCCATGTCAGGAAAAAACAGAAACCAATTTAAAAAGGTTTAATTTAAGCTTTCATTGTGAACCGGCTCCATTGTGTTTGACCAATTTCCACAGGACTCTCTGGTTTCATTGATAAATAGTGTTAGAATTAGATCAGTGTCCCTGTCACTGCTCTTTGCCCTGTTTGTGTTGCAGTATCAATGAAGCAATGTTACAAAATACTTAGAAACACAAACTCAACAAACTAAGTCAACACTCCTTGCTTTGAATCATTTTGCGATCTAAAAGAAATCCTCTCCTCTAAGTACTAACAATGTGTCCCCATGCTGACACCTTTTAGTCTGTATTGCCAGCCTCTCCTGTTACATCATGAGACAAACAGTTGACATCAAGTCCTAGCAGTGTCTGATTAAGAGCTCTCTATTTTTACCTCTCAGTTATTTCTGTGTTATAATCTGTGAACCCTAAACAAACGCAGTCGGGGTCCTGCCAGTTTGTTTCTTTGTACAGCAGATATTATTATGTGTTCATGTGATGCTCAAGAGGAAACTTAAATTCAAATCCCCCAAAGCACCTGAGTGTATGTAAGATTATTATTACTGACCCTTGTTTATGATAAATATATTGCTCTTTCTTTAAGCTTTTCTGTTTGAGTTTTTGAGAACATGCAAAAAACAACAACAAAAAAACCCATAAAAACAACAAATGTCATGCTTTGTCTCTAACTTACCCATGTTGGAATTCTCATGAAATAACTGGAACAACATGATGAAAAGATGCAATAAATCCAAAAGTAAGAGATTATTTGTGCATTAAAAAGGCATCCATCCAAAAAATAAAAGAGAATCAAAAAACACAAAACAGGAGGAAAAGGTTTCTCTGTAGTCCAGGTAGCTAAATTTGTGTGGGTATGTGCATTTATTCTCAGTGCCTTGGCAGTGCCTTATTCCATTCCATGTGGCTTTAGTTGTAGGGTGGAGCTCCATGGGAAGTTAATATAGGCCAGGCGAGAGAGGGGAGGAGACTCCTCTGTGTTTGGTTTGGCCTGTTACTTTTTCAGATCCATAAAAGTTCATTAACACTACCTATTCCTACTCTGAGCCCATACTGGAAAATTTTTTTATTTTTTATTTGGGAAAAATAAAAAACAATATATACTCGTTTCTGAGGAATGCTCCATACAAGAGAAATATATTTTGTAGTCTTGAAATTCTGCAGATTGTTGCTCCAAATTTATATATTCATCCTTTTGATTTAGCTGCTTAAATCAAATAATTACATTTAGATGTGGGTTTTATCTTCTTCCTCAGGATAAATACGATTTCTGTAGCGAGAATAAGAGCTTTGGATTCAGAAATTAACCCTTTTTTTCTAAACAAAACACAAGACAAGTAACTGAATGGGTTTTACAACTCTGAATTCTTTGTATCCTTTTTTCAAAGAACAGTGTGAAGACGATTTCACAACCATTTTGAAGTGTTTGTCCATTTGAAGGGGAGTCTTGCTGTTTTACAGCTTGCTTTATTCCTCAAGGCTATCAATATCAGCAGGAGGGTCAAGAAGCTGTGAAGTTCCAAATGCCAGGATGAAGAATTTGCCTGCTTTTCTACCCCTTATTCAAGAAACTCAGTCTGCATCAAACTCATTAGTGGGTCTGCTGGCAGCACTCCTCAGTCATGATAAGCTGGTCATATGGCTGATTGGCATGTTTGATCTATGAGGACGTGTGCATTTTCCCCATCTGTTTGATATTTAAACCAGACAGCTGCAGGGTCTGGACATGTTGTATGTTATCAAAATATTTGCACGGATAGACAAGGACATGTGGGCAAGTTGATATGCTTCTGTTGATTGTTTTGCCTTTTCCTGTTATTGTTGTTGTTCCAAATAAAATGAATGATCTGCAAGGTATCAAGCGGAAACTGGAATTTGTCATGTCAGATACTTTTGATGAATTGATCAAAACTAAGATCAAAACCTTGTGCAACACAACCTTAAATAGTCTTGCCTTTTAAATCAGCAAACACTGATGCTTTGTCTGCTTTTCTCTGGCTGTGTAATGATTATGTCCCACTGGACCAGAAGCCGAGGGGCAGAAACATCAAGCATTTACAGCAGTTCTTGCACCTTAGTGAAAAACCTCAGGAAATATACAGGGGCAATGCTATACACACCCTGCTCATGTTAAATAGCATGCTGCTCAGGTATTTCAGAGTTTTGCGAAAGAGTCCCCTACAGAGAGCTGTTAGTACAGTTTTCCCATGGTGGTCAGGGGCAAACAGGTAGAGGGTTATCTTTGTAGGAGCTTGAAGAAGATATTAATTTTTTTAGTATCAACATAATAGGGCATATTGTTTAACGTGACATGTTTTTTTTAAATTGAAATCTAAAAGAGTTGCATGCATTTATCTTTTATCTGTGGCTCTGAAATCAGGAGCTTTCTTAACAGGACTAAAGTAGAAACCTTCTACTCTTCACAGAAACAGTGTTTAGGTTTTCCTGGTAGGCTGAGATAATGAAAAAGCTATCCTCAGACCCGGTCTCAATCTAGTTGTCATAAGAGTGGCATGCATTTATCTTTAACTTTGCAAGAGTCAGATTCAAACAGAGAGCATCCATGGATAATGAGTCAACTATTTTGAAGTCTTTCCACCAATCCTTGGGTTTTCTAATGCATAGATGTATTTTAAATCCTTGCCGTTCTAGCTCTGGCTGTCTGTTCAGGGTCGTCACTCTGCTTGTTGGTTAACCTCTGCTTCAGTCTCAAGTCTTAAGCTTTTCTAACTGCCTTGTATTCAACTCCAACCACTATAGCAGCCTCCCTGCCCTGCTGAAACAAATCAAACTCAAACTATGATTCCAATTTGCCTCCAATCCTACATGCAGGCCAAGAACTGCAGTTTAGGTTTTATCAGAACATATGTAAAACACACTTGGCTGCTTCTTTGATCAAAGCTTTCCTTGTCTGCAAAAATTCCAATAATATATTCTAATGTCTGTGCTTGTAATGGACAAAAGGTTAAAAAGCTTAAATATAGGAGTGGTTCATCATGCACTTTCTGCAGAGTGAGGTGTTGTTCCATTCCTCGAATGCAGATCAAATTTCTTTTGTAATAAAAAAAGAAATGTAAACATAGTAATGCATATTTTACGATCATTTTTGTGCCATTGAGTCGGTTGCTGCGTTTACTCATCAGGACACTATGACTGGGTTGTGTCAGTATTGTTATGCAATGCACAATGCTTCCAGCACTGACCTGGAAACCCCCTGTTGGATTGATATTTTATTTACTCTGCGCTGAAAGATAATTGTCACTCACACTCACGACTGATGGCATGTTGATAGAGGGGCAAACGTGTCCACTCATTTGTCAATAAAGTGGCCAAGATGAATATTTGTATTAAAACTTCTAAATTTGTCTGACATTTTAAAAGAGTTAACAAAAAATCCGTCTGAAGATTCGCAGCGTATCCGAAATGTTTGACCTTACTTAACACCAACCTTGCATTAGAGTTTATTTTGGAATGAGGAATAATCAGAGGGGGAAAAGGAGAAGGCAACCATCTGTCTTCGCTCTCCTCTCACCATCTGTGAGCAAAGCATCCTAAGACCCACAGCCCTCTGTGGATGCATCTCAGTGTGCGCTTGATTTTTTTCTCTGCCCTTTTTTATTACATAACTGCCAAAAATGTTCTATACATTTACTTATCTTCTGCATTTCCTGTTAAAGAGCAACACGGCTCACCTCATCTCCTTTGAAAGATGTATATACATACATAATTACATAAGTCATAACCGATTTCTCAATACTCCGTAAGACATATAGAGGTGTAATAGAAAAAATATTTATGTTTAATGCTTTTTTCCCGCAATTTAACAGGCAAATTGTTGGCTTTGTTGAAAATAATTTTAAAGTATTTTACAAAGTAAAAAATTGCATAAAAAGATAAAACTGGTTTTGTGAAAAAAAAATAGCCATCTTTAATCATAGTGTATGATGACTGGGTTGCAAATTCTAATGCAGATATATTTAAATGCAGTATTTCATATTTTTGTTCCTGCCTTCTTTTCGAGGAGATCTTCTCCAGTTGACTTTCTCCTCTAATTAAGTAAATCCACAGCGCTTTTCCTACAGATGGGATGTAACCTGTCTAGTCTGTTCTTAAAAGAAAAAAAAGGTTAATTCTCTGTATATTTTGAAAAGAAACTGAAAGGGTCTGGTAGGTACATGGTAGGTGTAGTGTGTGTTCATGCCGACGCAGCGCATGTGTTTGATGTGACTGGATTTGTGCGTATGGGGTCAGAGATAAAACTGCTGATGATGTAAGAGGATCAGAGGCCCTGAAATCAGAAGCTTTCTTAACAAGACTAAAGCAGAAACCTTTTACTGTTCACAGAAACAGAGTTTGAGTTTTCCTGGTAGCTTGAGATAATGATAAAACCATCCTCAGACCCAGTCTCATCTCTCAATCTAGTTGTCATAAGAGTTGATTGAGCAATTAAATGTAAAATAAAAATTTCCACAATCTTTTGCTTTGATTATATTGATATAGAAGTGGCTTCCTGATAGCAATCTTCCAATTCTTCCAAAACATCTGATGACCCACTTGAGTGGAAACTTTTCTTTAGCAATATACTCATAAAGATTGGAAAAAGAGGTCAAAGTTAAAAGTTCTTCGCTGTTTTTTACTCTGAATCATTAGCACAGAATGCGGGAAGGATATTGTGTAGAAGAGACCATAAACACTGAAATAATTTCAGCTGGAACATTTTGTGCTGACCTAACATAGGACATGTTGCAATTAGCTGCTGAGAAATAAATTGGATGTTGAATAGGACACTTTAACATTGTGCTTTATCTGCCATCAGGTAATTTTAAAGCCGCACCTCCGCCGCTAGGCCGAAATATTTGGCTTACAAATAAGACCAAGGACATCTATTATCTCTTTCTTATCAACAAATCTACAAGGTGATACTCCTAAATCAGATTCTTTCCTGCTCGTCTTGCTTTAGAGCGAGTCACTGGTGGTATTTTTGCTTTTGCACATTAATGATAATTACCCATCTCTATTTTTTGGAATAAAGAAAGTATGGTTTCATTCTTAACCATTATGCTGTTTTTTTTTTAGAATCGTCCACGCACTGACGCATTTCTATTTCCCCATTTTAGCAGCTCGCTCTGCTTCTCAGCAGCGGCCACATCGGGCCTCTTATCACACTCTGGCTCTGTGCAGCTGCACGTAAAGGACTGATTGGCCTCCTCTGTTTGAATGTGTGACACAGCAGCACTCTCCATTAATCATAGCTAAACCTGAAACTCCCACCAACTGCTCAGCAGGCTGTCATGCATCCATCTCCAGCTTCCTGTTGGCTACATTCAGAAGAACTGCAGAAAGTATGGTGGAGGGATCAGGGGCTTCTATAACTTCTGGTAGATTGTTTTTCAGATTACCAGCATGGGATCAGCCCTGCTTTGTCATTGTGTCAGCTGTTAGCAAAGACTGAAGCTGCTCTTTCTGCCCCGCTCCCTCGGCCGGCCAGCTTTCAATCTTTCTGTCACTGTGAATCGATGCAGCACTCAGAATGAGGAAAAAAGCACACAATGTTCACCTCTACAGGCAGAGTGGCAGCTTTAATGGGGAACATGTCTGGCCGATCGTGATCTGACCAAGCCAACCTTTCCCAGCTGCCTACAAATGAAAAAGAAGACCGAAAGTATGGTTTGACTTCACATGTCATCGATTGCCAGATATTGCAGAGGCTTTCATATCAACTGAATCCTTTCCTGTTTAAAAATGCAACACTCTGTCCCAGTAAACAAAAGTGTTAAATTGGGACTTTCCAGTCACTCTCACATACACACAAAGAGGCTGTCACCTGGTTTGGGTAAAGCAATAATCATTAACTTGTGTCACTTACACGTGGTGTGACATGAAAGTGGAAAAACACTTTGGCTGCACTGCATCCTTCCTCTATTGGAGGACACTGAACTCAGATTTGATTTGGAATAACATGTAATTCTGCGCCATAGAATGCCTCAGCTCATTGACTCACTCAGAAGTGTGTTCATTGGGTAATCTGTGTTTCTCTTCATATATATTTTCTCAGCTGCTGCTCCACAGTGTGCCCAGGCTTTGCCTGATGGGCTTATGCAAGGTTCATCGTTTGATAGGTCATCATAGTTCAGCTTGTTTCTTACTCCCCTGCAACGCAGAGGAATATGTTGCATAATGAACAAAATGCAAATTATATTGCACCAGGGTCTGCCTTAGCTTCTGGTGGGCACCCTTCTGTATAGCTATGCTTCTCTGCAGAACGACTATGAGAAAGGATTCCATTGCAAGATGAAGCGTCAGGTTCTTCTGTAGCACTTCAAGAGTGTATCAGCCTTCATGATAGAGGTATAGCTCACTGCAGTGTTATATAATAACAGAAAAGGCCCTACAGGCCTGCTAAACCATTTCCCTATTCTAACAAACGGCATGTTATGTCAGAACCCGAATGCTCTGCTAATGATAGAAAAATCAATACACATGGACTGTGGCAATTATGTTCTGCGTGTGTGTGTGCTGTGCATGGACGCGGTCTATTTATAGCTGCTAGTGACTGGGTGTCTGCATGCCTTCAATCGAATCAAATGCAAGGCAGCAGGTCAGGGCTGAAGATATCTTCCTCTGGTTCTTTAGTGACCACCGTCTTTCATTTTAGAGACACTTCTGCTAAATCTTTCTGTTCATTTTGCTTTAATTTATAGTTCAACCATTGAAACTAATTGTTGTTACAATATCATAATCTGGATTCATTATTTGAAGGAGAACCTGTCTGAAAATGATTTCACACGTGCAACAAACACATCTCTAGTTTTTTTAGCTCCTTTATGTGGCAGAAAAACTCTTCGAGCTCAACCTTGTTCTTTTAATTTTGTGCACCAACATTACCTATAGCAGGTTATCCCCACAGGGTACACCCTGCAGGCCCAACACATTCCTTTATAAATCTAATAGGGAATGTTTTAGCCTTTAAATATTTTTGACTACACTCACACTCTAGGATGTGTTTCGATGGGAATTTAACGGATCCCTTGCCAGGATTTAAATACAGGGTGCAAGGTGACAGTGCTAACAGCAGATTACCCCTAGGGGACATTAGCAAAGTAAAATCCTCTCTCAGATGTTAGATCAAACAACAGGCTGAACGGCGCATGTCACACCAAACAGTACAGACGCTTTCCTGTTTTCTTCATCAGAAGGCGTTGTAAATAATTTGAGCAACACTGGTGGTCCGCCATTAGCATGCTTGCTAGTTTGTATAACTGTATTCATTAAATCTTTCAGCAAAAAATAAGCCAAGCTAGGGTATTGGTTCTGTTGCAGTCTTGGCTTCATCTTTACTGGAGGCCTGCTTCTCTAAAACAAGCTCAATATTTTGCAACATATTATTACATTATTATTTAAAAAAAAAAATCAAAAGATTGCATGTAAAGATTAACAAGTGCATAGTATACAGCTGTAAATGTAAAAGCCATAATTTTATACCGTTAACATATCCTTAAAACAATGGCGTGAAACTGATATGTTTAAATTTGGATGAGGGATCTTAGAATGCATCATCATCATCACTGTGGTGCTGTTTGCTATGTGAATCTATCCTCTGGTGTATTAGTAAAGATCTGAGTGCTTACTAAAGTAAACAGCAGCATTCAGTGGAGACTCCAGTGAGCACATTGGGTTCATGAGCTGCTGTTAGCTACCGTTTTCCTCTCTAACAGGCAACACACTTATTTCTGAATGAACTGGTTGTAAAATTGCTCGCGGAGCTGAGACTTTCAGGGTAAACACAGCCCAAACGCACCCATGGATGTCAAGTACTGATTTTTAAATAGCATCAGAGGACTCTGTCGCAAAACTCAGAGAATTCACCTCTTAAAGTGAGGGATACAAATGCATGCAACAGTGCAAGACAGACAATCTGCAAAAGTCCAAACTGTGACCTTTGTAGAATCAATCCAGCTTTGAAAGCCCTCTTTGAGTAAAACGCTTATGGGAACAAAATAACCTCTAACTAGCCAGAAGTTATCTGAATTGTTATTAAATGTCTGTTACCTTCCTAACATTTTGGACCATGGTGTCCTGCATGAAGTCACGTTTTTCAGTGTGAGGCTTCATCCAAAGGTCAGTTCCTTCTAAAGGCATCATGGACACCTGACCGGCTGCGCTATATCAATCATCTGACATCATTATTAAGAGATATTCTGAGGTTTAGTTGGAGGGGCTGTTTATTACCATCAAATTTCTTTTTAACTATTCCCCCCCCACCTCTTCCACATACACACACACACACACACACACACACACACACACACACACACACACACACACACAGTCCTCTTTAAAAGGTAAGCCTAATCTTATCTATTTCACTTGGTTTAACTAGGCTTAAAAACAAACCAAAAAGGTAATGCAGAAATACTGACGTATTTTCTAAGAAAGTAATTAAGTTATCTTGAATATGCGTCACCTTCCTATAAAGTAATAAATCTCTCACTGCATTTTCTTCTTAGCAGGAACATTTTAAATGAAGTGGAGTGATTATCACTTCACTTAAACCAACTTCTCAGAATACTATGCTTGAGTCTCTTCTGGATGCAGTTTTATACTTTTCCATGTAAACCCTTTCATTGGAAACATTTTTTTTTTTGTTGTGTGGGTGCAAAACAGAGAGTGTATACAAAACTGCACACTAAAAGTTTGCAGTTTGCATAATATACTCTTTTCCTAGGTTGATTTTTCCCAAAGATCAGCATTTTCTAGGTAAATAGATAACAGGTTTATGTTGCAAATTCAGCAAAAACTGGAACAAGTTTAACTTTTTTGTTTTTCTGTTGCTTTGACAAACTAACCCCTTTAATATGTCTGATAACCAGAGGCTATAATGTTAGTTTCCGCTTAATATCTATAATTTTCAAAAAACATGGCCTTCAGGACTAACAGCCTTTTCAAATATTATTCATGCATTAATCATATACAGATTGAAGCTATATAATTTTAAAATCTGTTATTTTTATCACAGCTTTTTAGTAAAAATGTGCTGCATAGATTAGTAGCTAGGGTTCGGAGTGGCAACAAATGCATTAAAAGCCTGTGTAACATGTTAACTATGTCTCAGCATGAATGAGCATGTAGGGATTTCTTTTGATTTGTGTACATGTGGGAAAAAATCCTCCTCTCTCTTAGCCAGAAGACGTTTTAATGCCAGAGACACCTCTAAGAAAGGCATTTAATTGTAATATCATATCAGCTTTATTTACTAAGTTGGAAATTTCACTTTGGTTCCACTTTAATCTCAAGGAATATTTTTAAACAAAATATTTAAAAAGGATTATCTGAAAAAAAAAAAAGTATAAAAAGATATGTGTATATACGATATGCAGTTTTTATGCAAAAGGAAAAGTATGGTTCAAATAGTGTAAATATTCATAGTATTGATTTGGGCACTCTGATTGTTAGGTGCTCCTCAGTGTAAGAGCCTGGTTTGAGAAACTGTCTCTGTTGCGACTTGCTTTAGCAAATAATGTCTGTGGCACCAATATAAAGGTAAAATCCTCACAGTCTGTGTCCAGGATGTGTGGGGTCTAAGTGGCAGTAGGGAACTTTAAATTAGAGACCAGAAAAATCACATGCGGTGTTCCTCCAGGCTCCATTCGGGGACCCCTCCTGTTCAAAATCTACCGTACATGCTCCCTTTAGCTCAAATCATAGCAAACAACCAGATCACTTACCCTAATTATGCAGATGACACACTGCTTTATATCACAATGTTACCAGATGATTATGAACCCATCAGAGCATTGGCTAGATACTTAGAACAGATCAATGTGTGGATGCACCATCATTTTCAATAACTGAATAAGAACAAAACTGAAGTAATAATCTTTGGACCAAAGAAGAAGACATCCAGAGTTACTGCACAGCTTCAGCTATTACAGCTAGAAATCAATTATTATGGCCGTAATCTTAGTGTCATGATGGACTCAGACCTGAACCTTCAAAGGGTCATAAAGGCAGTTACAAAGTCAACCTTTTATCACCTGAAGAACATCTTCAGGATTAAAGGATTAAAGTCAGACAGCTGCGGCTGATCCAAAACGCTGCTGCCTGTGTTCTCACTAGAACTAAGAAAGTAAAGCACATCAGCCTGGTTCTGAAGTCCTTCCACTGGCTCCCTGTAGCTCATAGAATAGACTTTAAAATCCTTCTCTTAGTATATAAATCATTGAATAGATAAGCATCTTAATACATAACAGATTTGTTGTCAGTGTATCAACCTCCCAGACCACTCAGGTCTTCTATTTAAAGCCTACCCTGTACACCCATAACTAGAACCAAACATGGAAAAGCAGCATTTAGTTCCTATATGCTCCACTTATCTGGATCAAATTTCCAGAAGACTGTAAAAGTGCTGAAAGCCTGAGTTCTTTAAAATCAAAGTAAAAAAAACACATTTATTTAGAGCTGCCTTTGACTGTTAAGTGGAGTACTTTTAGTTTATGGTTGTGGTCAAACTGTTTTATTTTCTTCTCTACCTGCCTTTATATGTATATTTTTTTACTTGCTTTTATTCTGCTTTTATTTGTTTTGCAAATGTTTTGGTTATATTCTGCCTTTATTTTTTCTTCCATTTTATTATTGAATTCATGTAAAGCACTTTGAATTGTCCATGTACTGACTTGTACTATACAAATCAAATTGCCTTGCTTTGCCTTGGGTCTGCAGAGATGTTAGCTGCCCTTTTCTCACCCTAGAACTGTAGTCCTGGAGCGACGGTCAGCCCTGATAAAACTCTCTTAAGATCTAGACTGTGCAGAATTGACTTGTCCTGTTTGTGGAAAAATCAAACTTCATGAAGATGGATGAACATGGACAGACTAAATACTGTCCATGTTATAGCAGATGACCAGCAACTCCGGTGGTCAAGGGAAGAAAAATCTCTTCTGGACTGTCTGCTGAACACTGTCTATGTTTAAGGACCATCTTAGGCCCCAAGAGAAATGCTTGTCCTTGCCCACAATTAATGTCATCAAGTCCTGGTGAGGTGTAACCGAAGCGTACACTCATTTTGCACCTTTCTGTAAAAAACACAAAGAGAGCAACACGTTTTATTTGCTTTCTCACCAGAATTTTACACACAATCAGGACAAACAAAAACATTTTGTCCATTTCAAGTTTTCCAATAATCTATGCTGTCTCTGCAGAGCCACTGTTTAAATGCAAAAATCTGATGCAAACGTTTTAAAGTACAGTTGATTTCTATAAAGGGTTGAATAAAAAAATATGCAGCAGTCATTTTTCTGTTTCATAATAGATAAATAGATGACATATGGATAGATAGATGTAGCCTAAAAGATTCCCAAGAACAACAAATACTCCAATTTAAAGACATCTAAGAATGAATGAAAAACTATTTTATGGATATCTATTACTTCAGAGAGGGTTTTAGGGCCATTGACCTTAGAATTCCAGTGGCAGGAAGCCAAAATACAGTCAAACCTTACCAGGACTGGCTGGCCTACCAAAATTACTTTAGGAGTGTAGCGTGACTCGTTCAGAAGGGTCACAAAGAATCCAGAACATCAAAAGCACCGCAGTTATCACCTGTAGTTATGATCAGGAGCAAGGTAAGGTCCATGGGAGAGTTCAAGGCCAAAATCTGTGCTTTCCAAGAAGCAGACAAAGCAACATCCTAATCACCACTAAAACTTAAGGGAAAATATCATTCTAAACTAAAAAAACCAAAGAGGGACTTTTTGGAAGGTTTATGACGCATTGCACTTAGCAGAAAAAGCAAACATGTGATCATTGAACAAATGACATAATATCTGCAGTCAAAAAAGGTAGAAGTGTAATTATAACTGGTCTGTTTTTTCCCAGGGTCGTAATTCATGAAGGAGAATATCTCAAGAGCTCGAGCCCACCTGGGTTAGGCTTTAAGACAAATGGTACAAAGACAGTGCAGCAACTACAACTGACTAATTCAAATGAAACAAAAATTACATTTCTACATTGGTCAAAGTCTGGAGTTACACTAGATTTAAATACCCTGATATAACTTAAAATATGCAAAGAAATCCTCCAGCATGGCTAAAAGTAAACAGTTCTACAATAAAAAAAAGCAGTTATGAGAAGGGAGAAGTGTATCATTCCTCCACCACAAAGCAAAAGACAGATTTCCAGGTAATGAAAATCCTTGATGGGCACAGTCACTGCCAAGGGTGCCACACCTAGCAATAATGTTTAAGGGCAGTAACGGCTTTATGTTAGATATGCATGTATTTAATAAATGCTTATTTAGAAATTTTTTGTTTTTGTTCATTTTTTAAATTATTTAAACCATTAATATGTAGCATAGGAAAAAAAAAGAAAATCCATTAGTTGGGAAGCGTTTTTCAAGTCACTGAATATACTGTTGTCTGTTTTTAAAAAATGTTCTATTTTTAAATCACTGTCAGTTCATATAAGGTTACAGAAATTCCTTCAGTAAGTAATCTGCAATTAATCACCATGTCTACATGATCATAAATGCAGTGATATTTACACCAAAAAAATAGCCCAACCAAACGGTTGCAATGTCTCTTAACAAAATTAAGCTCCTACCAATTTTTTTAACTCCTCCCTTTACATTGTGTTTACTCCTGCTGCCCAAATTTAAAAGAAACACTAGTGAAATTCTTGCCCAGTGAATGAGTTGGGTGTGACGGCCTGGGTTCGGTGGGTTCAGAGTGAGGAAGTCTTAGGCTCTGGGGAGGAATTTGAGTCCTCAACAGAATGTGCTACTCTTCCCCTTTGGGCTTGCTATGGGGATTACTCTGTAAAGACAGAAAAAAAGACCTCCCAGCATTTAACAGGGCCTACTTACAATGGATACTCATTTAATTCTCATTTCATATGGAAAAATGTGAATTATTAAGTTGGCATCAGTTGCAAAACACTTAAAAAACTAATTTAGGGAAATTATTCTAAAAGTTTTTTTCATCTGTAACAGGGATATGAAGAATTCTTCACAGGATTATGG
This sequence comes from Cyprinodon variegatus, assembly GCF_000732505.1. Taxonomy (NCBI): domain Eukaryota; kingdom Metazoa; phylum Chordata; class Actinopteri; order Cyprinodontiformes; family Cyprinodontidae; genus Cyprinodon; species Cyprinodon variegatus. The sequence goes on from NW_015150575.1 coordinate 367,847, forward strand.
TCAAAATGGAGGTATAACACATTACTGTTAAAAAAGAATGACATAATGAACATTTTCATAACATGCATGCAAACATGAGGCTGATTTGCAGTGTAATAATGCAAATGTTCTGTCAGGTTTGAAAAAAAATAGCTAATGTTAATGGTTCGTCACCTATATTATTCTAATGGATATATAGGTCATGACGTCATTCATAAATCAGCTTATAGATTATCCTATTGCCTAGCATCCATTTCTTCTCTTCCGTTGTCTTTTCTCACATAATGATTATTATACAATGGCTTAACTCCCAAAACTCTCAATGAGATATTTTTTAGAGTCTTGACAATAGAAAATAAAACGTTGCTTCAATAGTGCTCAGTTTGGACTGTTTGTTATTGGATCATAAGATTGGATTTTGTAGGAGTTATTTTTTGACCCTATCCTTTTGGTGAAAATGAAGCCAGTACACAGCAACATTCTTATTAAATACAACTTAGATGCAGTTTAGTCATAATAGCTGGCAAAGTCTTCAGTAATGCAGATTATATGCATCTTTGTCCTTTTTTTCAGTGGACTGACCTGCAGGAAAACTAGTCTAAAGCATTAATTTTTGATGTACCAGGGGGGTTTTAAGGGTTGAGCCATCAGCCATCTAATTATATATTTGCATAAAAAGCTAAGTTAAAGACGAAGTCTAGTCTGAAGTGAGCAGAGATGCATAGGCCTAGAAGCCTTGAAGTTTCACACACAGTTTAAAAGCTCCCGAATTATGAGCTCCAATCGCATGTTTGTTAACGAAGTGACAAAATTATACATACACCTTTATTTATTTGACTCAGAACAGAGGGACCCAGTATTCAAATCAAGACAGACAGTGGGATAACTCACAAAGCGTTTATTAAAACAACAACAGAATGGATCTGCAGTGGCTGCTATCTACAAATTGTGATTTTGGGAAGTAGCAAATGAAAATTGAGGGAAAAGGACACGTATAGACTTCTGCAAACTAATGATAGGGGAGAAAGAGTTTAAAATGCTAGTGCCACCTGAAATTTTATTGAAATCCAGTATTATATAATAAAAGGATATGTGAAAGCTATATAGACTCTTGTTTAGAATTCTTGGTATACATTTTTTAATTGAAAAAAGCTTCCTGTATGGGAAGCAAAATGTTTTCAAACTTGGAAACAAATCCAATGGATTGTTTTTTAAACTTTTTTGGAGTTGGTGTAAAACCATAAACTAAAGGTTTATAAAGGTTTTACGAAGCACCCTACCATCAGCATGAAACTCAAATTTAAAATACTAGTATTTCAAGATAGGTTACATCATTTTGTTGTTAGTTCTTACACATCTGTAATCCTCTGACACTGCTCCCGCCAACCATGCGTGTTTCATTCCTTGTGAAAATATCTGTGTGTTTAATCCTTGGCCATGATTGTTAATATGATGTGGAAAGAGAAAATCCCTCCACAAAGGTATGTGGCCTTGCAAATGAATCCTCTTAGCAGATTAAGGCTTTGCACAAGGTTGCACTCCTTGCATCCATGCACTTCAACTGGCTGCCTTTGTGGAACAAACTTGGATCAATGCAGATTACTCTGGCTATCAGCCGCTTTGTGGAAGTAGCAATACTAAGATTAATGTTAACGACTGAAAATATGATGCAAAGCATTGTGTTGGTGTTGATATAGTTTGCAGTGCTTACAAGATTCTGACAGATTCAATACAAATCTCTAATGAAATTGGTTTTATTTTATTTATATTTTCATGGGGTCTAAGGTCAGATGTCTTTTCCTAGTGTTATCATGTTATTCATTCATTTTTTTATCTTGCTGCTCATCTAAAGAAGGAGGGGCAGACAAAGCATCCAAGTTGGATGGGACAGAAAATGGGCCATGCTGCAGGGTAAATCACTGAGCCATGAATGACCTCATCAAACAATTAAAATAAAAAACGACTTCAAATACAATACAAGATACATAAACAAATGTAATTTAATGTATTGTCTTCATAAATCTTGGAAAAATGACAGTGTAAGTGTGCATGCATGTATATGTAAGTATATTTGACTTCTCACTAATGCACAGGGTGTCCTTATTCAACTCATGCTCTATTTGTGGAAGTATCCATGGTGATAGTGATTTGCAGGCATGGAAAAAGGTCGAACGGACATGGGGATATGTCTATTTGGCACACATGGTGACATCTCTCCTCTTGCTGCCAGTCTATCTACCTAATCAAACAACTGCGGGGGCGGTGGGCTGAGCTAGATAAGAGTTACGAGAATAAGGGGAAACGTTCTAGAAAAACTGCAGACAAGAGAGTTATGAAATAAAACACCATCTAACTGTCACAGAGGCTAAGGATGAGCTCTTGGGGATGATTTGGATAAATGAGGTAGCCATACATTCCCTGCACAGCTAAAATCAGAGTATTTTGCACCATTTGCTCGTCTTACAAAGAAGTGGATTAACCACTAGTCTAAGGCTAAGATATTTGTGGTTTTTTACATTTTAAAGAGAGCTTTTGCAACAAAGAATCAAACACAAATCTACAGAATGACATTCTCTTAATGTCAGCTGTTAGCTAAACAGAGGTGTTAAGGCTCCCAGCCTTCATCAGTGGAATACCATAAGCAGACAACGTATCTTTTGATTCTTAACCCAATAATTTTCTCATAAACTGGTTTGAAGCAGAACAAATGTTTAGCTTCAACCAAAACCAGCCTGCAACAAGCCAGTTTCTGCTTGTTTTACCACAAACTAAAGGAGATAAAGACAGCAGGCATTTAATCTCCAGCTACTAACAGTAGCCAAAGAAAAAGAGAAGATTCAATATATAATATTATTATTTTGATGGGAGATGTTAAATATTAATTGACCTGATGCTAAAAGTGATGAGAACTACTGGCTTTTGAAGCCAAATTAAAACTATGAAAAACTTTTTGATCTAATCCACAGCAACTTTCCTGAATTTAAACTGCAGGCCCTGTTAGGTTGGATTTCTTGAAATATGTTTGTGCTTGATTTCCGTTTCTGGCCTATTTCTAGTTAACTAGAAAGTTTCTAGTCAACTTTAATGATTTCTTGATATCTATCTTTGGCCACAATTTTGCTATTCTTGGATGCACAGCAATGCTAATATTGTTGACTGCATCTCACACTTTATCTATTATCCCTCCTTTTCCTTAATATATGTGGTTGGTCTCCTTTCATTAGAACAAAAAAGGGGGTTTTAAAACAAGATAACAGCATTAAACCTGAAGGGAAAGGAGCTCAACACAACTTAAATGATCTGCATTATGTGCAGCAAGATAATTTCATCATACATGTTGTTTTGAATTAGGATTATGTGGTAAAAATGGACACCTAAGGTACAAAAGAAAATTAAACCAATCCTCTTCACAGTTTCTCTCATACATGAACCCACTGTGGCAGGGTTTGCCATTGACCCGTTCCTTTTTTTCAAACAAAAAAATACTCTTGGATCAGGGCTACTCTGATCCATATGTGTTTGCTCAAACCCTCACTCAGTGGTGGCAGATGGCGGCTCAAACTGAGCCTGGTTCTATTAGCGGTTTCATCCTGTTATATAGGAGTTTTCCTCTCAACTGCACGTAGCTTTCTACTATTGCTACATGCTCATTCAGGAGGACTAAACTCGACATAGCAACGGCTCATGGCAATCTCACAGGTTTCCTTAGGTAGAAATCTGTTAAACCTATTCAGTCTGTATAAGTGAAATATTGTTCTCACAAAGCAATCTATGTCAATTAGCCTTTTTTTTTTAAAAGAGTTCCTTATAAATGTGACATCATCAGGCAAATACTGACATGGACCTGAACTTCTTTGGAAATTATATTTATAGTTTGTATTTATTAGGTTGGAAGAAATATCAAAAAAAGAGAAAACATTTGGAGGTCTTCAAAACATTTTTGTTTCAGGCAACTGCCTTATAAGACCTTGCTAAACTATTTTCATTGAAAACTTAAACACTCTCTGAGGGGTCTAAAAGATTGTGTGCCTTGATGGGTCATGGTCTGCAAAAGAAGTGTCATCCAATAGTTACGTTGCTCTGAAGACATTTTTTTTCCTGATCGATGTGTGCATAGGTTCATCAGCACTTTTGTGAAATAGATGAGCTGAAGATCTATAGTAATAGTGGTTTGCATCTTTTATGGCGAAAGTTCCAAGGTTCTAATTTTGTTTTGGCTATTGTTTGTTTACAACTTAAAATGCTAAGTTAACTTTAAATTTGTGCAGACATTTCTTCTTTGGGAAAAATGTTAAACCTGGAAGAAACGTGAGGGAGCGGTGGCCTAGTAGTTCTGAGTTCATGCATGCACTTTGGCTCTCTGAGCAAGACCCTTAACCCCAGAATGCTCCCCGGCAGCCCTCTGCTCCCCAAGGGGATGGATTACATGCAGAAGTGAATTTCTCCGTTGTGATATCAATACAGCTAAAAAAAAAAAAAGAAAAAGAAGAAAAGAAAAGACAGAAGATAAGAAAGAAAGGTTAGGAGAAAAGGAGAGGCAAAGCTATGTATAAATGGAATAAATAAGGTCAAAGAAAGAACATTAAATAGTATATGGAAAAGAAGAAGAGAATGAAGAGAATGTCTAAAAAGGGAAGACATTGTTCTTATGTAAAGCCCTTTGTGCATGAAGAGAAGGCTATAAATAATGACTTTTTGATTTAAATAATGTGTATCTAAAGTCCAGATCTGTTCCTCTTCCCTTTTTAACAATTGTTATCTAGCCCTGGAAAATATTAAAACCATCTTCCAGAATTTCTAGACTGTCGTATAGAACCTTTCTTGGATGGTGATTTTTCACAAGCTAGTGTATAAAGTCTGCTTTAATCACAATGTGTTCACATGCAACAGAACATACTGAGGATTTTCCTTCACTATATTTAGTGCATTACAATGGCAAAGATTACAATGTGCATTAATCTTGCAATGATTGAAATCATGGTGACTTTGAATGAACTACCAGTAAACCTTTGGGTTTTCTGAAAAATCAATCTAAAAATCAGTCACTCCTACTGTTAATAGTAATTATCAGTAATTATCAGCCGACCTAAGATCTCTCTGACATTTTGTTGTTTTGGAGCTTTCATATCGGACCCTAACTCTTTGCCTGCTAATTTAGAGTCCTCATTGATATTAAAATCAAGCATTTAAAGTCTCATCTTATTTATTCTGGTTTTCAAAAAATGTCACCTCAGCTGTATACTGTCTTTTCTTAAGGGCAAAATAAATCAAGGTAATACACTTTTTATATCTACAATGATGAATAACAGAAAAAGAAGAAGTTTAATACAATATTTTGCACTAAACTGAACAAAAATATATGAAACATAAATGTTTAATCTATATATGGTCAACTAGATTCTTGCTATCTTTCTGACTATAGCTCTCTACCCTCTGCTTGAAACCACAGCGGTAAGACAGAGGGTGGACAATAGATGAGTCAAGAGAGAAAGACAGAGACTTGACAGTGTGCAGGCAAGCTGGTTAGATAACTGAAGGTCAGAGGCAGTGCGCACTGTGGCTGTTGAGTTGCAGCGAGCTCTGAAATACCGCAGACCAGAGAGACTGGGCGTACTCTCAGCCTACACCTGACCTCAGCACCTTTTTCTCACACCCCTCATTCTTCCACAACATGCTATTTCTATATCTCCACAGCAAACACCAAACCTCTCACTCTTCACCTCCTGACTGCAGCCTGCAAACTTTGGCTGGGGTGGTCAGCTAACATATGTTTCTTTTTCTATTTCTGCTTGTCAACCATCACAGATCTGCTAATGTATGAATTAGCAAACTAAACAAGCAACAGCTTGTCTCATAGCCCTAGTTTAAAGCAATATATATAGAGAGATCTTACATTTTTATCATCGACACAGAAAAACAACTGAGGTGAAAAAGTCTTATGTGTCAAAAGCATCTGCTTCAGTTTGCAAGAAAAACTGAGCTTTTTACATGTTTTTTTAAGGCTGTAAACATGAAATGATTTCTGCACTGATAACACATGTATGTTGCACTCATTTAATAGTTTTATTACAACCTGATGGAACTTATTTCCAATGATTCCAAAATATGATGTAAAGAAGAACTGCTAAATAAGATTGTAATGCAAGTAAAGGACACATGAGTATTAATGTTTTTTGGCTGATTCGGTCTAAGAAATATGTAAGACTTCACAAAATCTTTTCATGCAGACTAGGACTCAAAAGCTCATGCTTTGTTTGTTTTTGTTTAAAGAGATTAAACATGTGCATTAGAAGCTGCCGGTTTGGATTTAACTACCCTGCCAATCTTGCTGGATAGTAGGACGTAGGAGGTAGGAGATTTGGATTAGAAAGGCATCATGGCTTTAAAGCAGATTTGTCAAACCAGTGTTCTCAGAGATCACTGTCCTGAAAAATGTGAGATGTTAGATTCTATCAAAGAAAGAGCATCAAACTGAAGTCCCGCAGGGCCAATATCCTGCAGTCTTTGGATGTGTCCCAAGTCCAACAAGCCAGAGTAAAACAATGGAATAACCACCTCAGGTTCTACCAAGAGCTGTTAAAGACCTAAATATGTGTTTCAGGCATGTTGAGGAAGAGAAAAACACTAAACAGCTGTTGGAAATAGGCCCTCCTCTACTGGAGTTTAACGCCCTTGTCTTAAAGTTTTCTTTTCCATTAATCAATGTAGGGTTTCTAATGATAAACGTGAGCAGTAAGTATCCTCTTTTAAATAGAAAGTGTTGAAATGTTTATCTGTGATGGACTGGCGACCTGTCCAGGTTGTCCCCCGCCTCTCGCCTGTAGACTGCTGGAGATAGTCACCAGCACCCCTCGCAACCTCGCTTCCAATAAGCGTGACGGAAAATGGATGGATGGATGGATGGATGGATGGATGGATGGATGGATGGATGGATGGATGGATGG
>NW_015150575.1:374779-392660 GCF_000732505.1 Cyprinodon variegatus
GCTTGAAGAATTCATCTTTCTCCAAGATTATTTTTGTTTTTTTCAATACCAGGAAGAAATTCACTTGGGGCCTCTAATGTCCTAGCTTTTCATACATGCAAGATAAACATAGCCTTCAGTTTTGCACAAGCCATTTTCTTAAACAAGCTAATTTCATTTTGCTATACTGCAAACTCTGTCACTTCATTATTGCTTCATATGCAGAATCTCTTGGTCAAGCAGAGTTGCTAAGGAATACTGATGTTTAAGGGTTTCCATGGCTGCAAGGATTGGTATTCCTTTGGCATGGATGGTGGTTGTGTGGCAGGTGGACAGCCAGATGCTGATGATGATACAGAGCAATGGAGATGAAGAGAGGAGCAATCTAATGCTGATAAAAGTTCCAGGTAAAATCCTCAGATCTTTAGCTAGAGTCTGTCAGAAGTGACTTGGATGATTTATGAAGAGGACAATAAAAGGCAAAGGCATTTACCATGACAATTACAGCATAGTGAGAACCAGAGACAAGGATTACCTCTCTTGTTGATAATTTAGTGATGAATGGGCATCTCCCAGGAGTTTTAAGCTAGTGAGCTTATGAGGAAACAGCTCTGAGCTGTGAGGGAACATCCAGCAGATAAACCATTCTCATGCAACCCAGGAGCAGCAGGGATAAGGTGGAGGAAAAAAGCCACGGCAACCAAGACAACACTAGAACTGTGTCAGGCTGTTGAATCTCGCCTGCTTTGACTCATGGATCCCATTATTTGATCTTAAACCAAAGCTAGAAAAAACAAAAAGTCCTCATTGAAATTTCTGTATCAGCAGGAAGATACTGATGAACTCTTGGTTATGAATTGAATTCAGCAAATCAGCAGTGAGGTATTTAGCAGCCATGGTTTGCACAGTAAGCATAACAAACAAAATACTGTCTGTGAAAAAAAGCTAACTTAGTGTTTTGTTCCTAAGTTTTTTTATGCAAACAAGCTTGATAAATTGACTGCAAGAACTGCTAGAGATTTGATGTTTTTATGATTAAACATTTTTCAAGCAAAAAAATTGATGTTTTGAACGGTCTTTTGCTTGATTTTCCCATCCCCTAAAATTGTCCAGATTATCAAAATGAATTACCCTATGATATTAGATTAAATCCCTAAATACACAATTGCAGTTAGCAGCACATTACTAATCTATCTTACTTTTCAACCATGCTGATATCACCATGCACAAAAACTAAGTCTGCAGAACAAAAGATACTATGCTGTACCACAATGCTTTGAAAGAAACAGTAAAGATGGACAACAACAGATTACCATCTGCAAAAAAACAAACAAAAAAACATCTTTGGATCATAGTTTACCATGAGAAAATCCACGAAGAGCATCTAGAATATCCCACAGAATAAAAAGGTTTATCTTCAGTAAAACAAGCCTGAGTAGGAAGACTTAAGTTAAAAAAAGCAAATCCATAAGACATATTGACCCTGTTTAAAGACTCAAGGTTTTTCAGGCTAAAGCTAATTTACCAGCATTAGGGCACGCCTTATAGGAAAGTGGAATAGTGCATCTTACAATCATGACCTTCTTTATGGCCCATAACTCACATAGTACATGGAGCTCACCCATTTGGGCCTCTGTTATGCCAAAACCCTAAATCACATGATTGCCCTCATGTAAGATTGTTTACATAAGATGCAGGCACGAGACCAGGTCATGAAAAAGGTCAACCTCGTGTGTGAGAGTGGGGGTGTGTTCCTGTTTTGGCATAGGAGTTATTAACATTTCTACAATTTAACCATTAAAATGATCACTTTTTGTACAAAGTGATGATATTTGGTTTTTCCACTATCCGGGTTTATTGAGTTTTGAAAAATGTTAATTTTAATGTGGCAAGGTACAGTACACAACAGCGGGCCTGATCAGTCGGAGGCATAGTGACAGGACCACACTGTCACATCTCTCCCTCTCTTTTCACAAGTACATTGTTGTGCTTCACACAGGCTGCTACAACCACATTGAATCCATGGACTGTTTACCAGCATTGCACATGGATCCCACTTCTGACACTGAATGTAGCAAGGTAAGAAACAGAGGGCCGAGGTTGGATCGGATCCCACAGACTCCCAGGTAACAGTCATGCGCACTGACCAGTCAGCCAAAGGATATCCTTGTGGCCAAGTAGCCAGAACGCCTGATCAGTCAGAGGCATAGCGAAAGGACCACACTGTCACATTAATTTACGGTTAGGGTTAAGTGTGAACTGGTAATGGTTAGGTTTACGGTTATGTCAATGTTAGGGCATAGAAGGGTTAAAAATAACAGAAAAAATCAGTGGAAGTCAACAAATGGTTGTCACTACACAAAGCAAGACAAGCATGTGTTTAGCCGTGCATTAGTTACCTTGTAGGGACAGTTTAAGGCCAATTTTACTGGTATATTGTAATTTGATGGGAATTACAGATATGTGTGGTAATTAGTTGACTGATCTGACCATTTAAATAAATGAATTTAATGTATACCTTCATTGATCTACAACAGCTGTGCTGATCACCAGAACCTGCACAATACTGGGAGAATGATATGCAAATATAATTACCCACCACCCACAATGCTATTTTTTTTTAACCCAAAACAGACTGCAGACACAGTTTATGCATCTGTGTTTACCTTTCTGTGTTTAAAGTGTCAGGTGCAAAGCTCTGTGCAAATATGTCTGTGATCATTGTTACTAGATGGAGGCATTAGTGCAATGACAAAAAACAGAGAAAGAACAATCTGTTTACTGTTGTAACATGTTTGATCTACAAAAAAAAAAGAAACAATGATAGACATATCATCTTTCAAACAAAGCATTTTTGAAGGTGCAGGATTATAATTACAGCTCACCATTACTTAAGAGAAAAACACACTCAATAATCTTTAAAGCAGCACAAATTAATTTTCAAGTAGTGCTGCCCCTACAGGACTTACTGATGCAAACACCAGCTTCCCTCCATGAGCAGCGTACCGCACAGCTGTAGTATATTCACTCTCTAAGCAGTTGGAAAACACATATCACGGCCAAGAAGTGGGTAGTATTGTACATTAGCTAATGTAAAGAGCCTTTACACTGCAACTTGTACTTTTATATAAGTCAGTTAAGTGTTTGCCTCTCGAGGAAACCGTCTTTTTTCTCTAATAAAGTGTTTGAGCTTCTTTATGTTTATAGAGACATGCTTAATCAATCACTCTAAGTCACAATAAAAAACACTACCAGAGGATAGCACATATGTTAATTATAGGCTAAATAACAGAATTGCCAGGCCTGCATCGGTTTAGCTTCCTTGTTTTTTTTTAGTATCACAACTGAACAAACACTACAGCCCTGTCTGAATCTAATCCTCGTTTTTTGTTTCTTTTTGTGTCAGATGATTACTGAATTTTCCACGGCACACATCTGAAAAAAAGAAAAGTTCAATGATTGCCTGTGGGTACCAAATTTTTATTTTTTGGGCCTAAAGCTGTTCGTCTTAAGGCAACAACAAGAACAGAGCCATGACACTGTGAATGCCATAATCAGTCAAACATAATCCAAATTCTGAGCTAGTTCTGGAGGAAAATTATTGTATTATTTGCAATTCATCTCAAGTAAATTCTTTTTTTTTTTAATTGTGTGTCCAAGCTTATCCCAAGCGAGGTCATGAGGGGTGCTGGTGCCTATCTCCAGCTGTTTGCGGGCGAGAGGCGGGTTACACCCTGGACAGGTCTCCAGTCCATCACATAGCAACACAGACAGGAAAAAAAAAAAAAATCCTGCACACACCCACATGAAAGGAGAATTTAGAGAAGCCAAACAGTCACCTTTTTGGGCTGTGTGAGGAAGCTGGAGTACCCAGAGAGAACCCCTGCATGCACAGGGAAAACATGCAAACGCCATTCAGAAAGACCCTGGGCTAGGAATTGAACCCAGAACCTTCATGCTGCAAGGCAGTAGGGCTACCCCCTGTGCCAATGAGTAGTCTAAGTCAATCAATTTTTCTTAAAATTCATAAAATATTGTCTTGTATTAACCTGGTAAGTGAGGCACTTCACCAGAACATGTACATTTAAAATAATTCAAAAGATTTCAGGAGCATAATATCTCATTATCACATTTTACAAGTAAAAACAGAAATTCCATTGGCAGATCATCTTATTTACCCACTCAAATTAAGGGTAAATACACTTATTTTTAGCAACCTTTACTGATTCTTAGTTTGTGCAGTGCAACCTTTTGCACTAAAGCCTAGCAACTTCTAGCAGCCCATTAGAAGCAGGTGGATAGACTAATATGGTTCAACAAAGAGACATACAAATAACAATTTACACACTCGCACGGAGAGTTAAAATTTAACTCAATATGCAATTTAATATGGTGGGAAAAAGTCAGAGTAAAACAACAAATGCACTCATTTGGTGCCTGTGCAGGATATACCGGTATGTGGGGGTGGTCTTGTGAAGCATGGCAAGAGGAGGAATGCAGTTTGAAAGTTTAATTCATTAAAACTTACCTTTCTAAATGTCACCGAGTTAATTTAAAAAAGATTCATTAGATGAGACAAATTGGGGCAATGGCTCAGGCCTAAAAGCAGATTGTCCACCAGGATTCATTAAAACACTCAGGGAGACCTGCTTCTTGGAGAAATGGATTTTCCATTAACCAACTTTGCTTAGGCGTGACACACTAAACCCAAACTGGCTCCCGGTGTGCTGCCAGCAGGTGGTATGGCTGCACATTTGTCTATGACAATGAATAAGAAAAAAATCATTGCAATGCTGAGTGGAGTTGCTTCTGAGTAGTAAACTTATAAATGAACAAAAAAAAAGTTTTAGTTCAAAGTAAGGGATGAGAAACCATGGTTGTGAGGAAACCTGCAGCACAAAAGGTCACCTTCCATTCCTTTTGGGTTTGTTGTTCCTCATCTCTTCAAAGCTCAAGTGTAATCTTTGTTCTGAGCTGCTCACAGTTGAAGGTAACCCGTTGTTTACAGATTAGGCTCTGTTCCTTCAACAGAACAAGCTGACCCAAATTGCTGAGGTCACAAGGAATAGAAAAACACAGATGATACTGAGCTGTTTCACGATTGTTTGCGTGATGTGTGAGCATGATTGCTGCACAACTGCTTGTGTGAAAATGTTCCAGCTACGACCCTCGCAGCAAGCTTCAGGTCACTATCATGTGTGGATGTGTGGAGATCCTGTTGTGAGAGGAGAGTATTGTGTTTCTTTTTCTTATTTATTAGCCGCTTATATAAGCATCAGTGGGGGGGAAAGGAACATCCTGAGACAGCAGTAAAGGGCAACAAGCAAAGAAATGCAAGCAGGGTAGACTGTCTAGGAGGTGTTTTATAACATATATAGAGTGGAAATATTGATTTAAATGATTGTTTGAACTGAAGTAAGAAGAAAACACAAGGGCCCCCTCAAAACTGTACTGCCCTCTAAAACCTTTGCATGAAGAATAAGTGGTTATGTGGTTATAGACTTTGCAGAATTGATGTATTTGTTCTATCAGTAAAAGCAGGGAAATTTGTTTACTTGCTATTTGTATATTTCCTCTGTGTGAATTAAATGAATACAAACAGCTGTATGTTTACTAAATTAGTTCAACTGGTTAAATAGTGTAAAACAGCCTTAATGGTTACTTTTCAGATTGTTACTAGAAAAAGCTGACAGGAGTTGTAAAATATCATTTGGCTATTTTTCATAGTCCAACACAGTTTTCCACCTGCCTTGCATTTCCATGTCATATGAAAAGCATGTGGCTGGTTATGAAAATGCTGCAACATCACCTTTCAAAACATCTGGCAATGCAAGATAACACGATTTAATTTCAAGGAAAGTAATTCTACCACGGTTTTTAGAGATGCCAAATTAATGGGACTCACTTGCACTGCACCTAAACCCACAATAGTATGGAAAGCTGTTGCAGGCAATAACCAATGATGGTCCAGTAAATCTTATAGTACATTATGCACTATGCTCTGAAAATACTAAGTATATACCGGTAATGTTTTTTTTTTTTTTTTTTTTTATCAACAGAAGCTCTTGTGAGGGTTCTAAAGACTGTTCATTTTACTCCGACATAAAGGTTGCAGGATCGGGATGTTAAACAGCGTTTTTAATCACTGCTTCATATAAACTGAGTTGGACTATCTTTTAAGTAAATTTTATCTGCTCTTTCATCATGACTTAGGATTTCTGTTAACATATCTTCTTAACTAAGATTAAAAACAGAAAAAATAGAAATGTTACTTTGCTTAGGTAAATATATGGAGTGATATTTAAAAATGTTAGATTTTTTTTATCCTTTTGTTGCCTTCGTGTGCCAGTGTGTTTCCGTTTTCTTGTTACTATGCTGCAGATACACCGGCTGTTCCCCTGCAAGCAAAAAAGGGAATAATTCTATTCTATTCTATTCTATGCAGAGAGATAGCTAATGTTGTGTAGTTAAAAAAAAACCCAGGTAATAGCATTTTAAATGTCATATTTCATTCATATCAACAGATTCTCCCAAAGTGGTCACCACTTAACCCTTTTGGAATCCCTTGTCCTTCAACATTTCATTGTGCTTAATGCTCCAACACACTTTACTCAAGTGGCTGCATTATTTCCTTAGTTTCATCTTATTCCACGGAGGCTTCATTTAACACTGATGTGTAGGAGCTTGGATGTACCTAAAACATGCAAATTACTGGCCTTTCTGAAACTGGAGTCTGGTATCTCTGTTTAAGTAATCATAAACCTGAACTTTGATGTTCATGTTGTTTTGCCCGTCTAGCTTACATAATACTGAAGTCTCCATGAGTAATGATGACTACTCAAAAATCTTTGTTAGTTAATGACAAAGCAATCTAAACCTATTGTGATTGTGAAGTTATTTATGGCTTCTGACCTCCACCAGGGTATTGCAAATTCCAAGAAGGGTCAAAACAAATGTCGTATTCGCTGTTCTGAAGGTTCGTCACTTTTTATTTGACCTGTCAACTAAAAGCACAAGCACTCTGTTATCCAGGTTGTTCCCAGAAAGTTTTCAAAGGGAAGGCACCATTATCCCTTGGGATAGAAAAACAAACTCAAAACCAGAAAAAAAAAAAATTTCTTGAGTTTTATTTTGCTGTTTTTAGACTTTGGTTAAAGGAAAATAACTTCTATACAGGTGTTGGGAAATCACGTCCAGGTATAGACTTTATCTATTGTTAAATCTTAATTCTCATTCTGGCTAACTAACCTTCCATGGTGGAAGAAGATCCGCCCTAAGTATCTTAAATCTGTGGATGCTGTTGGGCTGTTGTGGCAAACATGCCTCTTTAACATTGGTGGAGGTTGGGGACTGACAGATTCGGGTGCTGGTTAATTGTCATAAGATGGGGACTGGAGGTTTTGTTCCAACTACAGGGGGATCGTACTTATCAACCTCCCTGAAAAGGCCTATGCCAGGGAGCAGGAGTTTGGTCTGCTCAGAGCCGCTGCTATTACATTATAGGAATTATAGGATGCTGCCCCGGTCTGTTGTGGTGAAGAGCAAAACTCTCGACCGGTATAGGTCAGTCTACTTTCCTTCCCTCACCTATGGCCATGAATGAAAGAACAAGAACACGGATATAAGCAGCTGAAATAAGCTTTCTACGCAGGGTGACTGGGCTCACCCCTAGAGCTAGGGTGAGGAGGTCAGTCATTCGGGAGAGGCTTGGAGTAGAGCTGCTTCTCCTCCACATTGAGAGGAGTCAGCTGAGGAGAATCAGACATCTTTTTCTGATGCCCTCTAGAGGCCTCCCTTGAGAGGTTTTCCGGGCATGTCCCACCAGGAGGAGGCCCAGGGGATGACCCAGGATACGCTGAGGTCACACTATGTCCTGGCTGGCTTGGGAGGGCGTTGGGCTTCACCCAGCAGAGGAGGCATCCAGGAACAGGAATGCCTGAGAGTCTCTGCTAAGGCTGCTGCCCCTGATCCCAGATAAAGCAGAAGACAGCAACTATGAGTATTAGTACTTATTTATTGCGGACTAGCTGCATCTGGCGGGTGCATAGTTTATAATGTTGGCCATTTCCTTTGTTGTTTCACTTTTACAACATCACAGCAACCATCAGGTACGCAGTATGGAAACATGTTTATGCAAATTATAGAGCAATGTGTTTTCACCCATAACCATCATTGAACTGCTTATAAATTGGGGAGATGTTTCTTTCTTACAATTATTAATAATTTATATATTTAACAAATGTTTTTATCCATCCTGTCCCTAATAGTTTTTTGTTTTTTTTAGAGTAGGTATCCTGCATGTTCTAGATGTTTGTTTCCTTTTTTTTTTTTTTTTCTTTTGACCACACCTAGTTTATATTACTGGGATAATTTGCAGGCTCCTGCAAATCATGATGACAAGCTGAGGAGATAAATCCACTAACTAACAATCTGCTCTGTCGATGTTAGGACATATTTAAATAACACGCAGGACATATTATACCTAATTCCCACCTATATCCTACACATTGGGTATATAAAAAAATACCTTTTATATCGTTAGAACATGGTAAAGAAAGGGACAAGGAATGAATGTTAAAATCCAGAATAAATAATTGAAAAACTGCACATTTGCTTTTCAGTGCTAGTTCAGTGTGAAATTCAAAGTGCAGGCAGTTAAAATAGGCGTAGCGAATGTTATTCATCAACATAGGCACACAGCCACAGGGAAAGGCTGTCTAAGGAATTAGTCAGATAAAGGCTGGAGGTCTGTGGGGCTTGGAGGCTGTTGCTTTGCATCATAAAGATCTGCATTTTAATCCTTGTATCGAGCCTGTTTGTGTTTTGACCTGCTACCCCAGTTCAAAAGCATGCTTGTTAAGTTAACTGGAGATTTTAAACTTTCCTTTAATGTAAGTCTTTCTGTGTTGATATCTAATAGACTTGCTGTCCAGGGCTCACTCTGGTTTTCTCCCACAAGCACCAGCAACCCTGAAAGGATTAAACAGGTACAGGAAATGGATGGATGAATAACAAGAGGACTGTTTTCTCTGAGACAACCTGGCTTGATGCTGACTCAGTCAGTGTTTTTACTATAACCTAATATGCTGAATATTTGCATATTAAGCCTTTTTTGGCTTTGTTTTATTTCAGTCATGATCTTCATGTTATTCCTGCAGGGCTACCCTTTCTGTTGCAAAGAAAGTGACGCCACAGAGTTCCAGTCCATGTTAGGACAACAGTGGTTGCTAGTAGTGGGAAAGAAATGATTCAGAAAGACATGAGGGAGGAGAAAACAAAAAAAGCAAAATGCTGCAGCCCTCCCCTCATTTTCCTCTCAGTGCTGACTGTGTAGCACCCCCCCCTTCCCTCCCCTTCCTACTCCTCTGTGAGTGGAACTGGGTTTACATAACACACTGCAGTCTGTGATAACGCAGCACAAACCAATGCTGATGACACTTTCTCTTTAAAGGAAACATACAACATTTGCATTCAGCATAGTGAAATGCAAATTCTGCATTCACTGACAGGTAACCAGCGTGGTTTCAAACAAATTGATTGATCACAAATCCTCTTCACACATCCAGACCTGTTGAGAGTTAATGATGAAAAAGTTAATATTTCCATGTATCATGAATTTTTAAACATTTAATATGTACAGCTCTTTTAAACACTGCAGTCCCAACTGAACTTTGATTCTACAGATCAGGATGCAGACATTTATGTAAGTCTAACTTCTGCACTCTGGGCTGCTGCAGCCAGATATGTCTGGACGGGGTGGTGAGACTGGTCACATTGGAGGGTTGTTGTCCATCCCTGGGACACTCTGTGTATGAGAGAGGGAGAGATTGTGCGTCATTCTGGCAGCTGAACATGAATCAGTAACCAGGACTCTTGCTCTCTCTATTCTTCTCTTACTGTGTGGCTTAAAAGGGATCAAGTCACAATGCCTTACCTCGCTCTGTTCTAACAGCTGGAGCGCTGACGTAGATAACTGAGCTGCATACCTACTGATGATCCGGCTGTAGCTTCAGGGCCCGCTGAAGGGTAAATAACATAATGCTACCATTAAACGGATCCAGTCCGTGAAAATGACTGTAGAGGGGGTTATTATCCAACAGTAGGCCCCCTTTGTGAACTGCCTGAAATGCCCTGCTTGTACTCCAGGCCTTTACTCAGTTACTTAACATTTGCAATTGCATAACTGGCTATTTCACTTTTCATCAGACGGTACAACTTGATCTTCTTTAGTGTGCTTCCCATTGCAGATAGGACTCACTTTATAAGGATCACTTTGTAAAATGGTAAGGAGCTCAGTGAAGTTTTCTGAATATTCATACAGAGTATGCATCTTATCTTGTCACAAGGGTTTAGATAATTTGAAATATTAACCAAGTTAGAAATGAATGCATCTATAATAATAATAAAAAAACTGATAAGGGTTAAATCAAGCAGTGTTACTTTTTTGTTTACCATGATAAAGTAGAAAATGTTTTAAAACCTGACCATCCTTCAGCCATAATTCTAAATTTATTTTAAAAGTTAGGTAACACTCATCCTGAGTCCGCACCCAGCATGGCATCTTAAAACTTAAAATGTGCACAGTGTTCATTAGTTCCTCCCTGGACTCGTTTAAAAAGTCCTCGCCTCAATCATATTAACTCTGTGAACTCTCTGATTGTGAAATCTGAGCCACTCCTCTTCCATAAGTTTTTGATTTTTGTATTTATTTATTTATTTTGACTTTATTCTATGAATTTTTCAGTATTATATTTATTACCTTTATAGTTTTGTTGTTTTTTAACATAAATGTTAATATTTTATTGTCTCAATAAATGATTTACCTAAAATTGTTACCCCTCATTGTCTTTATGAGAATTTTGTTAATTTGCAATATCAGAATAAAGGAACTAAGAGGGTTTAAATAGGAGAAAAAGGAAAACAATGAAAGCATTGTGTCTTTTGTCTGGTATATTATCACCTATAAGGAATATTCCAGGTATGAGTAAGTCTCATAGAAAAAACTGCCTGACCAAAAGCAGCCCTTCTGGTTGAAACTATACGCTCCTTTTCACTAACAGAACTGACGCAGGTGTCAATAGATGAGGCCTGTTTTATGCAAGCAATGGGGGCGAGGGAGTGACGCAGGTTCTCTCTCTGTTACCTTTCACAAAAATTTCCAAGCATTTTTTTTCTCCGCCGTGCTCCCAAGTCAATTTGGAATTGCCCTTTGCTTGATCAATAATTTTAACAGCAATGAAAAAAAAAAACTTTTTGGATCTCCTGATTTCTCTTGTAACCTTATTTCAGTCCCCCAAATATTTTTTTTTCACTGGTCTACAGCAATGTAATTCTTTCCTTCACTGCTGCATTGCAATTTTTCTGTATTTGACTGGTTTTATTTGTTTCACAAAAGTTTAACATGTTTAACAGTGGACCAAGGGGCCTAAAAATCAGAGTTTGGATCAGAATGAGATAAAATCTCATTCCTTTTTATTATTTTAATAGCATTTTAAACTTATTTTGTTCCCCTTCAGGTTGTTAGACTCTCTTTGCTCCAGGGCTAATACAGTATGGCTTTTTGACAATTTCTTTACAATAAGGGTTAAATTATGATCAGACAACTCAGTAATTATGTTTAAGATCTTACAAATTCTTTCTGGATTTCTGCAAATTGATTCCATCCATGTTCTGGAGGACAGGGTTATTCTTGTTGGTCTCCTTATCTAACTGAGTCAGGTCAAAGGTTTTTGCCATACATTTAAGAGCAATATCTCACACAGCTAGAAAGAGAAGGAGGTTGTTTATTTGTACGATATCTTATGGGATTTTGTCTGTTATTTATGAAGAACCTGTTTATTTTCACCTACTGTGTCTCTCTTTTGTAAGAAAAACTGAATAAATCAGCTTACAGAAAAGCTGAGTGGCAAAGTTTTAGCCATCCAGGTCAGTGCCACCAAACTCGGAAAGATGGGCCTCCAAGTGCTTAAAAACATGAGCGCTGCAGCTACAGGTTGCTCTGATGGGAGCCAGCAGAACTGACATAGACTCCAAAGACCACATTTAAGCCTTATTTCAGTGCCAAACAGGTTTTTGGTGTTGAAGGTGTGATGGCATCTCTCCTAGTGGTGCAACATGGCTTAAAACCATTAAATGCAATCTTAATATTTTGTAGTATTCTGCAAGTGGCAATCCCATTTCCACAGTTGGCTACAACCTCAAATGTCGACCCCCTCATAGCAGGTTTAATAAGAGGCTCAATTTAGGAGTGAAGTGGATGGAAGAGCCTGCCTGCATTCTAGACCACAACACTACTGAACATTTTTGGTCTGGGTGTGCGGTTTGTGCTGACCGATGACTATCGGGCGGGCGGCACAGGCTGCTAATGACTTTTGTTAACTGGTTTTTGTTTTGTCTCTTAAAACTTTAATCCATAAATCTAACTGATGACAGGTTAACCTGTTTGACATTGGCAGAGAGGGTTTTGACACATTTTGCTGTGTGCAACCTTTATGCTAAACACTGCTGCTCAACCCACAGATGCATTTTCCTAACAAATGCGGAACCATCTATAGGCAAATAAACCGGCTTTCCAACAGCTAGACCTGTTGCCGAGAAGCATTGTTACATGAAAAATAAAACAACTAAACACACAAACTCACTTTTTTTTGTGCCATAATTATGATTAGACCCACCAAGAGAAGCAAGAACAATAACAATCTTTAATTTTTAAGCATGACCGTATGGCTAAAATGTTAATAAAATAAAGAAATTGCATTTTCTATTTTATTCAACTCCTTATGGAGGTTTAATACGGTGACAATTCGGTGCATTCAGGTAATCATTGTGACACTGATCTCTACACGGAATAATCTTTCTTCTAAATAAACACATACTTACTAAAATCCTATATGTTTTTTTTTGTTGTTGTTTTTTATATTGTAATACATCATTACACGTTATTTCCTGGTGCCCTGTAAGAACACTGTAAAATTTAATTTTATCAGTAGTCATCAGTCACTGGGCAGGGTTTCCTCTGCTTTATTCAGCGTAAATGGTCTGCAGTCTACTTAGCGTGCAGGGCAACAGAGCTGCAGCTTATCTACAGCTGAGAGGAAGCGGTTAGATAAGCTCATCAGGAAGACCTGCTCTGTCCTAGGATGGCCTCTCGACCCAATACAGGTGCTTGGAGAGAGAAGGACTCAAAAATGATATCAATGCTGGCCCTAATTTCCCAATCCGTGCATGAAGTCAAATAGCTTTTCCAGCGACAGACTGCTGCATCCCAAAGGCCCAATGGAGCATTATCGCAGATCCTTCCTCCCAGCAGAGGTTTAACTTTATAACCATGACTGCACCCAAAAGAAAAATCTGTTTTTATACATACACCTAATTTTTTTGCTCCTTTTATAACACAGTCCACTCGATTTTACATTTCCTAATTTCTTTAGATGCTATTTTGTAACTGTACAGAATTCCTTTTGATTTATTTCCTCTAATTTTAGCTTTATTTTCTTATGTTTGATTTTTATATTTAATACCCTAATGTGTATCTGAATTCCTCCATTAGTGTTTTACTTTGCTGCTATGAATATTTCTATCCCAGATGCTAAAGTTTTCCTCAGTTGGTGCAACTCAGATGGTCTGGAGCCACTGTGCTGCTTTAGGGCCTGAACCACTAAATGCCAGGTGATTATTTATAACCTGAAGCCTATGAAAAGGTTATGTAGGAAGATAATTATCCAAAGGATCCCAGCAAGTACATCTCGGGATGGCTTATAAATAGGAAAGATTTAATCAAGAAGAAAAGCAAAAACTGAAGAATACTTTTCACTACAGAGGAAAACAATACAAGTTTTGAGTCAGTTGTAGGAACATCTCATCTCAAATCTTGAAACCAGTGACGCCCTTCCATTTTGGCCAGTATTTTTTAAATAATAGTCAATTCCTTTTCTCAAATGCCCCTTTTATTTGTATTTAGGTTCAAGACAAAACCAGAAACTGATGCATTTTTTGATAGGGAATGATTGAAAAAGAGATTAGCAGCTACCTCAGGCACTCATCTATGAAGGCTTTGTTTGTTGTTTGAAAGCTGAATTTAACATTATGTTTCATAATCTCACAACAACTGTGTGATTCACTCATGATTCATAGTGCAAAAATAAAAAAAATAGAGGCTTCCCGGCAAGTTTCGGTTATGTAAAACAACCCTTTATTTATTCCTCACCTCTGCTGTACACACCATAAACAAACCGACACACACTCACCCACACACAGGTCATAAGAAAATATACAAACCAAAACATGGCTATATATACACCATGTAGACTGAACACTGATAATACAGTGGGAATGGTTTAAAAAAAGAATACAAAAAAAAAATTTAACTATTCATCGTCCTCTTCATCGTCCTCTTCGTCACTGATGACATATTTTTTAGCCTTCTTGGTGGTTGTTTCCTCGTCGTCTTCTGCCTTCCTCTTGCCAGACCCCTCGCCCTCCTGATGACAAAAGAGGATAAAAAGATATAAGAGCTGACAGAAGAAGACATTCAGTCTGGCTTTTCTTCGCTTTATCAGGTCCAGCTCTGTGTTTTCACATCATCTTCTTCTGATTTCAGACATCAACACTCGGTGTGGATGAGAACAGTTAGTGCATCCTGTCCAGCTCAGTTCATATCAGGATAAAGGGGAGCAGTGGGCGTTTTACCATCCAGTGTCCTACCTCACACCGCCCCCTATCTGCCAACCGAAGCTCTGCACCTACCTCATCACTGTCCAACTTCTTGGCCTTCATCAGCCTCTGGGCTTTATCATCATCGGAGCCTTCATCGCTGTCTGATGAGTAGATCCTTGCTCTCTCCTCTGGAATGAGAACAGAGGGAATGTTACAAACACATCCCAGTGGGACACTATTAAAAAAAATAATAAAATGAGCGCAGTTACCTCTCAGGCCTCCTCCTCCTTTGTATTTACTCTTGATAGCTGCCAGGCTGATGGCTTCTTCGCCCTCCTCCTCGTCATCGTAGCGGTCAGGCTCCAGGTAGCTGCTGCTCAGGCCCCTCTGGTGCTGCTTCTCCCTCATCCTCCTCTGCTGAGACTCACGACGGATCGACGCTCGCAGACGCTCCTCCTCTTTCTAACAAGAGACACATTGGGCGTGATTACTTGCCATTTTTAAAACAGAAAGAGTGGAAAGGAACTAATTGACACCCCAGTTTAACAGCAGACATATACTGCTAAGTTTCTGTAATTTTATATTATAAAATAATATATTATCCTCCAAGTTTCTTTATTTAAAAAAAGGCTGAAACATTTAATTGGATTAATCAAGATAAATCAATGTTGAAATAATAACAGTTTAATAACTAATTTAGTAATGAATTAATCAATAACTTCAGTATAAAGATTCTAAAATATGCCTTTAGCTGCAAAAAAAATTAATACAAATTTTCCATAAGCATGAAACACATGTTTAATAAATTGATAGGTTCTATCCAGAAGTCCTTAGTGGGCACCGTTTTAGCAGCTTATGGTTTAAATTCTGTGTAAAACCTTCTGCTATCCGATTATCAATGGATTCATCAAAAGACGCATCAACAGATTAATCAATTAGCAAAATAGTGGTTAGTTGCAGCCCTATAATTTTCTTGCAGGTTAATTCAAAAACAAGGAAAACAGCTTTGTAAACCTTTAATGTCCCATCAAGTTTGGATGATATGCTGGTCAAAAACCAAACTAAGTGATGAACTCAAAGTTTTATCTGCATCTCTGCTCAACGCTGCTCTCCTTAATATAATCTAGAGATATGCTAGTTTTAGGTCTCCAACCAGACCAATGTGGTTTGGTTGGAAAATTAGTTCTACAGTCATTAAGCTGCACTATTAAACACAAGCTGCTTTGTTGACACGGTTTATCAAATAATAGGGATATCCCAGCCTGATATTAGCCAAAAAACTAATATCGGATTTTATCAGCCGACATCTAAAATCTCTGATATGTTCATGCTGATAGAAACTCTGCTTCTGTTTAAAGTTTCTGTAACTTTTAACAGAGGCAGAATTAACATTGGTTCATTTTGTTGTTTTCATACCTTTTGTTGTTGACTTTTGCTTCTTGTTTTAGTAATATTACTTAATTGGGCCAATTCTAATAGTCTACAGTATAAAATAAATAATAAAGCCAGTAGGATTAATACTAATATCATATTGGGTCAATATCGGTATCATATCAGAAATTAAAAAGTTAATATCAGGACATCCCTTCTAAATAGCATGGTATGATCATATAATAAAAAAAATGACACATAGTTATTGAAGATTCACCCAGATCATTAATGGGAGGCATACCATTTAAGTCGGTGGTCTGCAACCTTTCCAATCCAAAGAGCCATTTCTCAGTCCTCATTCTGGCTAATACACAACTCTTTTTTAAAACATTATTTTTTTTTTTTCCGGTTATTCATATTTTTAGCATATAAGATAAGGAAAATGAAAAGTCATAAAGAAAAAGTCAAAAAGTCATAAAGAAAAAGCATAGATTTTGTTCTGAAGGTTATTATATGTAAAAAAAAAAATGATGATGATCCAAACTAATTAACAGAAAAAAAAATTCTAAAAACCTATTTCTGCTGCTTTTAATGTCATTCTGTTGTGAAAATCCAATTCAAATCTTTATAAAAACCCATAAAGAATGCAAGACTTGCATTTGTTATCATAGTACATTCGTTTGTTTCTTAATATAAATTTTAACCATTATTAAGAGCCATTGTAGGGGGGATTCAAGAAGGGCTTAGGTTGAGATCGAGCCCTCCGTTCATACCAACAGTTTTTATTTTACTTACTACTGCTTGACTTTATTTGAGTAAATGTGTTTTGTTTTGCCTTTCTGTAACCCAGTATGATGCTGGTCAACATCTAGCGTAATGCAAACCCCTTTAGAGGCTGAGACAAAAGGATTCCAGGACTGGATGCGAAAAGGTCAAACAGATGAGTACAGACAAACAGAACACCGGCGGCCATTACTTTGATCATTTCATTACGCTGCGACTCTGGATCTCTTCCAGCCATGGGGAGGATCCTAATCTTCTGCGTCTTTGAGCAGCGGTCAGCCAGAGACAGCGTCATCTTCCTATGGGTGGCGCTGTCAGTGGAGTGGGGTCTGGAGGGAGATCAGAAGATTGCAACAAATGGGAATTTAATACTAAACATAAAAGGGCAAGAAGAGTCTAAAGAAACCTAGATCAAGATACGGTTCTGTCACCACAATTAAGTTCTTAGTGTAATCAAAGGTCTAACAGATATTTTGCCTTTCCAGAAATCTTTCAAAGGTCAGGCTATATTAAATGGGTTCTAAAGTATCTGCAAAGTCCAGGCTTTATCGGGTTACAAGCCACCTTGTAATATAGGCTAGTTTCCCCAAACTTTCCTGAAGTACCCTGCGTGTTCCAGCAAAGCCCAAGAAAAATTATGTCCTGTTTCTGGAAAGTTTTGGCAGATTTCAAGCTTGCTTAACCTTTAAGATTTGGAAAGCTGTCCTAGAAGTACAGAGAAGGAACCTTGAGTTCCAAAAGGTTACATGAACATAACAGGGAAAGTCTCCTTAAGCTTCAGTAAAAGTATCCCAGAAAGCTTCTGGAAGCATAGTTAAGCCCTGGCGGACTTAGAACATAACTTTTAATAAGTCAGACAGTAAATCAGAGAGAAACTTCTCAAAAGATAATAAAACCTAATTAGTCCTTACTCCTTTTAATCTTTAGGTCTTTATTAAAGCAGCAGAGTGATTGGTTGGTGTAATGAAACTATTACTTTAGGCATAAATATGACAGGGGGTTCTTATGCTGAGTTTTTCTTGCCTGATATCAGGCAGTTTCAATTTCCTGTCGGAAGACAAGGCTTCAAAGCTTGGAATAAAAAAAATACAAA
>NW_015150575.1:392694-404931 GCF_000732505.1 Cyprinodon variegatus
TATATATATATATATATATAAAACCATTCCAGGAGAATTGAAAGATTGGAGCCGGTTCTAATCGATTATTGATTCTCAATGCCCAATCTGTCTTGATTTGTTTAATGACGTTTTAAGCAGAAAAGCACCAGAGACAAAAATTTGTTTTTGTTTTTTTGTACTCAAGGCTTATTCAGGGTATATACAGGAATGAATAACTCTAATTTAATGCTTTTTAATGCTCTTAGAAAAATTTTAATGCCACCAACAGGTACCTGCCGACAGGCTGCAGCCATGCCCCGGATTCCTCGTTTTCCAACCACTTTTGATGAAATTGGCATTCTTCCCCATTCTCTAGCTTTTTCTCCGACTCAAGCTTCTTTTCCGAACATACGTCTTTGCGTATTTCGTCAGACTTATAATATGTCTGACGAAATTGCTTTTATAAAAATGTTTTTTTTAAGAAAGCATTTTAAATGCCACAATAAACACATTTAGTGAATTTTTATGCCAATTAAGACCTTAATTGAAAAAATAACAATTTAATGACTTTTAATTATTTTGACCCAGTCAAAATATGACCCGCAGAAACCCTGTTATTGGTTTGAGTCTCCCATATCATGTGGAGGGCAAGTGTAAATGAAATAAACACTATACTGTCATTTGGCCCATTCTGACATACCTTAACTGTTGAATTTGTAAGTTTTAAAAACTCTAAATTTATTTTGAAGGGTCTTTCTTCCACGTGGATTTGTATTTTATTAGTACTGTATGTTTTTTTTTTTTTTTCATTATTTAAAAACACAACAAAACTTTAAATGTGATGTCACTTTTAAAGTGTTAAAGCAGATGTTATAATCATGTTTTTTTTGTTTGTTTTTTTACCAAACAGTTCTTCACTCTTGAGTCATTACTTGAATGGCTATTTTAATGAATTAAAATTAGATGATGTGGTGCTACTTTTGCTTGACCGTTTTTGGGTATTCTACCCACCTCTACATTTAAGTTAACACTGAAAGAAAAAGCTCACTTCTTCACTTCATTCTTAAGATATCCAATCTCTCCTCCAAAGCCGCCTACCTTTCTGTTAAATTGATATTTTAGTTAGAAAGTTCACATCCTGGACTTATTCCTAGAAAGGTTTCAGTTCTATATTTTGTCTACTTTATTTGGAGAAAATTCAATTTAAGATGACATAAATGTATTCCCCACCCTCCAGAGACTAACAACCTCTTAGGACAAAACTATTTAAAAAAAAGAAAAAAGAAAAAAAAAAGAAAAAGAACCTCTCTCTCTTTAAAGTCCAAGAACAGCTTTGGTTCTAATCTCCTTATAGCTCAAAAACAAACCGTAGTGCTCGATGTGGGAGCCTGCTGGACCGGTGCACATGAAGGCAGGTCTCGCCAATGTCTTACCAGACCCGTGTTTTTCTGAAAACATGCAGCTGGACTTTAAGGCAGTAAGAGGCTTAGACGGCTCTTACAGAGAGAGACCTGACCAGCTAGTACAAGGTGATCCAGAGACTTAGAGAATAAAGTACATTTCAGAATGAACCCTTATTGTTCTCATAAGAAAGGTAAACTGAGGCATGTTAGCTGCTTGTTCTGCTGACAGATAGCCAGACAGATGAAGGTTATCTTCAACTGCTGGCTTTAAGGCTGCATTCCTAACTTTCCTAAGCAGTCGACCCAACGTTACCTGAATGTGAGTTTGGTTTTGAACACAGCCTGTCCCTGCAGTCCTGTGCCCTGTCGGATAAACAGATGGTTGTGGTCTCCCTGGAGAGGAGCTTTGTAAACATCAAATACTTCATTTCCCAGGTGGAGGGACATGCTGCGGGGAGAACGGAACACTTAGAAACATATTAAAACTCAAACGGCGGCACCATTACGCTGCTTGTAACACACACACCTGCCATCGGACCACTTGACGATACGTGCGTTGCTCTCTCGTGTTTCATTTCCCTCCTCGTCTCGTTTGACTCTCCACCTGATCGTGTTCTCCACCTGGACATTAGGACAAGAGAAAAAAACATTCAGCAACTATGACGTAAAAATTGCTTCATTTTGATTCAGCAGAGACGTGCCTTGAGCTTGAGTCTGGTTCTTCCTTCCTCATCCAGCATTTCTTCATCCTCAAACTCATCCTCATAGTATTGGGGATCAAAGGGTCTAATAAAAGAAAATCAAAGCTTTTATTTTATGTTTAACAGTCATTAGGGTTCATTTTTTACTGTCTGTGGTTCTGACCTGGGCTCCACAGATAAGAAGTTGGGCAACTTGACAAAATAAAGGTCTGATCCCAGGTCTGTGCTCACTTTGGGGATCTCCACCTCAATCCGAGTCTCAGGGACAGGTTCCTCCTCTGCTTGCTCTCCCTCCATCCCGTCCTCTCCGTCCTTCACAAAGATACCAGGCATAAAATAAGCGGTAGGAATCTAATTCACTGAAAAGGAAGGTTTTACAATCCAGAGCGCTGATGGATACCAGAGGCTGTCCTGGGGTGGGAGGTTTCTCTGCGTCGCTGTCTGAAGAGATGTCGTCAGCTTCTCCAAACAGATCATCTGCAGCTGCTTTCATTGCTACGTAAACAGGGGGGGAAAAAATCCACTTTGACATAAAAAGAAGCAACAAAATGTCACTTCTAATGGGGGAGAAACATTTCGTACGTTTTTGCGATCCTCCGTCACTGTCTGAATCGGAATCCGATGCGGCTTTTGGTTTGCTTTTTTGTCTAAGGAAATCATCTTCGCTGTCACTGCCCTTTGCAGACTCTGAAATAAAGGAAATCATAAGCACGCAAATATGAAGAATTGAGATTAAGCACGAAACCTAAAGATGAAAGCTTTGTCTTATTCATATTAATATAAATCGATCACATGGAGCAGAAATCAGAAGAAGCTTGGGGCGGTACCTGGTCTGTTCCTGGGCGCTTCGTCGTCCGAGTTCTCCCGGTCCTCGTCTGAATAGTGACGCTTCTCCTCCTCGTCCTCAGACTGGTCGCTCTTAGCTTCCCCTCCCCACTTCTCATCGTCGGACTGGTTCTCTCTGCCAGAAGCTTCCCCGTCGGAATGAGGGGTGCCTGGTCCTGACTGTGGCGTCCTTGGATCGCTGTGCATGCTGGTCCAAAACAAAACGTGCACAAAGTGAAATGAATTGAAGACGGACAGCTTGACAGATTCCACTAAGAAACACGCTAAAGTAAAGAGTGAGTGAGGTATATTGAAAAATTATAACAATAATAATAATGTAGCTCCTGCAAATACATTTTAGAGATTATTTTGAGCTTCTTGTTGTAAACTAAAACTGATCCTGAAGTCCACAAACTGCTCTTTGGATTTGGTTTTCACTGTCACTTCAACAGTCTAGAGCGACCAAACCTGTTCTGATGTTTAGACAAGGTATGCAGCAATGATCATAAGCCTCTAATTTGATAATCGCGTGTATGATTTCAGCCATATTCCACGAAAATATATGTGGGAGGAATCCTTAATTAATCCGAAGCACAAATAGCATTTTTAGATACAATTTACAAAAAAATACACATTTCTATCTTTTTTTTTTTTATAAAACTGGATATTATCTGTGCTAAATTTCCAAATATGTTAGGAAAACGATGCATTTTTTAGGATGTCCTGTGTTTTCTTTTCAGGCGACTTGTGTCGGATTAGAAAACGCATTAGAATGCACGGTTGTCTCACAATACAGCAATCTGGTGGGTTTTTTTTAAGGACATAATCAAACACGTTTTTGAGGTCAATTCTGACGTTTTATTCCCCCCATTCTCTAATGGAAAATAAAAATTGCAGCAAGTTCTGAATCAAAAAAAATTATTACAGCACTTCTACATACATGGTTGGTTAAGATGTTGAGAGATTCAAATCTCAACCTCCCAGTCAGCGGAAACTGGATGATTTTAAATGTCCTGCTGTTTAACTGGAGGGTCTTTAAGGTAGAGCATGCATCAGTCCAGAACTGGGCCAGAATCGGTGTAGAACACCATTAAACCCACATTAAGTGGTCCTACCTTCTGTCTGAACGAACACTGCCCCTCTCAGAATGGGGGCTTCCACCCGGAGACATCCCGCTGCTTGCCGGGCTCCCACCATCCGACCGGTTGCCCGCGTCTTCGTCCTCCTCATCCTCCTCTCTCTGGTCGTGCTCCGACCCACTGTGCTGCTCCGCGTCAGAGTGGTCGTTCTCCCCCTGGTCAGAGTGCATGCTGGCCTCCGACTGGTTTCCCGACTGTTCGGACTGGTTATCGCTGCCACTGTGCTGCTCATCCTCACTGTCGTCACCGAACAGTTCCTATAAGGCAGGAGGGAAGGTTCCACTATGAACACCAAATCAAAACCAAACCGATTGAAGGAGTCTGTGACGGCCACCCTGATAGGTAGGATATGTCCTATTATCATACTCTATAAAGCTTAGAACATTTTGAATTGAAAAAGTTTCCTGGATGGGAAGCAAAACGTCCGATTGTTTTTTGTTTTTTACTTTTTTTGGAATGACTATGACCTGAATGACTGGGAATCTTCAATAGCATACAACATGTCCTATGTTTTTCAGCATTTTTGGATTTTATTTTGTAACTCTATAGGTTACCGAAGAAGAAATACAAGCATTTTATAAAGTAAATGTAAAAAAATAAAGCCAAAAGTTAAGAATTACAACATTGAACCTTCTTCTTAGCTCCACCAGTTCCCTCTGGCATGCTAAGAACACTTAGCATTTTACATATTTGTCATTCTTGCCTGGTAATATGCTGCTCCATCCTGTTTAATGTGAGATTACCAAATCAGGATTTCCTCTACCAGGACAAATAGATCCGACTCCGTTCTTCGGCAGAGTGCAAGAAGGTTCCCTCGCTGAGAAGAAACTTCTCCCTAGGATTGGATCCTGATGCGCTCAGGTTCTTTTCTAAAACATTCATCAGCTCACAAGGCTTCTCAAGCCCAACTGCTGTTAAGAGGCTGAGCAAGCTCTTCACTGGTGGCTACACCATTTAAGATGAAATCCTAGAGCTGGCAGGACACTCATGGCTAGGACTAACCTTTAACTCACACTGAGCCTTTAATTTAGAAGACTTTGATTACCGGTACATGAAAATGTGTAAATTCAAGAGGAATATTCTTGTTAGCAGTTTCTTAGACAACTTTTACTGTCATTTTGTATACACAGAGTGTATATACAAATGCAATTTTGTTTAGTACAGCTTTTCAGACAGTAAATGAACATTTCCATTCCATAAAGAGCAGCAGTGGTCAAATGTAAACAATGTGGGAGAAAAAAAATAGTGCAAACAAACACATTGATATGGAAGTTCAGTGCATTAAAACACAGTTCAGACCAAAAGTTTGGACACACCTTCTCATTCAAAGAGTTTTCTTTATGTTCATGTCTATGAATATTGAAGATTAACACTGAAGGCATCAAAACTATAAATAAACACGTGGAATTATATACTTAAAAAAAATAGTGAAACAACTGAAAATAAGTCTTATATTTTAGGTTCTTCAAAGTAGTCGCCTTTTGCTTTGATTACTGCTTCTCACACTCTTGGCATTCTCTTGATGAGCTTCCAGAGGTAGTCACCAGATATAGACTTCCAACAGTCTTTAAAGAGTTCTCAGAGATGCTTAACCCTTGTTGGCCTTTCTGCCTTCACTCTGCAGTCCAGCTCAACCCAAACCATCTTGGTTGGGTTCAGGTCCGGTGATAGTGGAGGCCAGGTCATCTGGTGCAGCACCCTATCACTCTCCTTCTTGGTCAAATAGCCCTTACACAGGCTGGAGGTGCGTTTGGGGGTCAAATTAATTGATGGTCCAACTAAACGCAAACCGGGTGGAATAGCATGCTGCTGTGGTAGCCATGCTGGTTCAGTATTCCTTCAATTTTGAATAAATCTTCACCTATCTGATAGCGGTGGGGAAGAAGCTTTTTCGGAATCTGCTTGACCGGCAACGACTGCTGCAAAGCCCCTTCCCAGAGGGCAGCAGGGAGGACAGTCCATGGTGGGGGTGTGAGAGGTCACTGATGATGTCATGGGCTCGGGACATGCAACGCTGGGATGAAATGTGTTTTATGGAGGGAAGAGGAGCCCAGATGATCCTATCTGCTGTTCTCACCACTCATCTTACCTTCTTCTATTCTGGGACAGCTGGTCAGAACTCTCTTTGTAGGGCTTCTGTAGAGGGTTTGGTGGGGGCAGGTGGGCTCTCCTCATCCTCCACAAGAAGTGCAAGCACTTTTTTGCCCTTTTGACCAGTTAGGTGATTTTTAAAGGTTCCACTCGTGTTCTTAACTCAGGTCATTTTGAAGCCTATAAGTGCTGCCGCTATGGTTTTCCTTCTATCCAATAAAGCCCTCCTCAGAAAGTTCACTGATATAACTTATCAGTCTTAACAACTATAAAACATTTTTTTAAATATGGCTGCATCTGGGTACCAACCTTGTTCATGCTGGGCTTCCCCGTTTCCTGACCTTCATCATCATCGTCATCATCCCGCTCCCTCTCACTGTCGCTGCCTGAGGCGTTGCTGACGGATCTAGGTCTCTCCTGCTCCGAATCGGATCCAGATCCAGAGCCTGATTCTGTTGGCAGTAAAGACAACCAGTTTTAATATTTCCACATGACACAAAAGAGGCACCAGTCAGGTTTTTCCTCGCACAGGTCTTTGAAGTTTCTGACCTGCTGATTTGAAATGATAACTTTCTTTAAAAATGTGCTGCAGTTTCTCTTTTAAGAGGCCGTAACTTTGAATCAAACATATAAAGAAATAAATCCTGAACTCCTTTTGGACTTATATTAAGCTGAAAACAAAAAGCATATCAAAGTATGCGTTATTTGCTGATGTATTTGAAGTAGAGAGCAACCATTATAGATAAATGAAGGCCAGTGACAACACTGATTTTTTAAACATCAGTCTAACCAGATTTCCAATATGGGCAGCTCATTTTTTAAGCCAATGTTTATTTTTCAATTTACATGATAAAAATGATACAATGATAAAAAATGTTGCACAAGTTTCAATTTAAACACAAAGATTACTTACAAAACATTGAGAGCTGATTGCACTTATGACTACTTAAATGCATCTGAAGTGAAAAAAAGAGGAAATGCACAAAAAATAAAAAATAAATTGGCCAAAATATCTGCAGGTTCAGGCAATGCATCAGTCTATCCCTGATTGAAGCCTGAATACTTTTAAGTTCAGCTTCTGATCACTAATCAGACCTTTATTATCTCTGCACCTACATATATAAAGCTTTCTTAGATCACAAAGGTATTAAAGACATTCAGATTGAACTAATTAATCATTTTCTCACTGAGCTGACTAACTTTATAAAGTCCTCTCGGATAAATTAATGCAGTATAAAGAAAAGAATCAATCACTTTAGCTTCTCATATTAACCAATGTGAATATTTCGTTGTTGTCACCAGCTTAAGGTTTATTTATCTGCCAGTAAAAAAACACGTGTGCGTTTAAAATATTTCGAGTTCAGGTGTTTTATGAAAAACAGAGCTCTGAAAGACAATAAATTACTTTTATTTAAATCCAGTGTAAAGAGAGTAGCGGTCAACTTTTTTACATTTACCGTTTAATCATCACTCTCAAAGCCATATTGAGGAAAACTTGATGATTTTCTAAAGAGAAAGCTGCTTCAGCAAACCAACATTAAGCAGCTAAAGGGTTTAATTACCTCTCTGATCATTGTCGCTGTCTCCATCACTGCCGAATAATTCACCCCGATCCGCCATTTCTTCCAAACTGTGGAACGATTCGATCCAACGGAAGTGATCGCCGGTCAACCGGAAGTACTTTAGGGTCACAGTTACAGTACACCTGCAGTAACTGCTGGCAGACGACAGGTGGCGGTATTTGCAACATAATCCAAATTTCAGTCTCAGATCGTGGTAAAAAAAAGTTTCTTTCTTTCTTTCTTTCTTTCTTTCTTTCTTTCTTTCTTTCTTTCTTTCTTTCTTTCTTTCTTTCTTTCTTTCTTTCTTTCTTTCAGTATTAAAAATAAACATTTATGTTTGGTACCGTCAAATTATACATTTGTGATGAAGCATAAACTTATATTATGAAAGGGTATTATTTATCAAAATTATTTATAAATGAGAAAAAAAGGGGAATATCACTCAGTTTCTTTCTAAGCGATGTTTTTGCTTATAAATATGCTGTAATTGATAGATATTACCTTAGATTTCTATTTGTTTTATGTTATGTGGCCCATGCTCTTTCAAAAATTCTATAAAAATTTACAAACCAAAATGCTATATAAAAGAACTGCCTGATGTAACCTTGTGTGTATTCCAATGATATATGATGAGTGACAGACATAAATAGACAAAAGTGTGTTTCATCATCATTTCATCATTTACTATGAATCTACATAATATAGAATGATTAAACTATATAGTTTAGAGTACATGTGTGATGATCCACTCAATCTCAAGGTATTTTTACATTTATCTTTTTTTTTTTTTTTTTTGTTAGTTTAATGATCCTGAAGGGAAATTAAATGCTATAGTAACTCTAGGTTTCTTTTTATTTTTTATACAAGTTTTGGATTATTTTTTTTTTTAACAACTGCATGCAGAAAGGAACCTCTGCAACAGTCTGCTTGGCTGCGGTTCTGGGGTTAACTGTGACTGAAAACACTCTGTTATAGTTCTCCAATCTTCTGAAGGTGCTCAAGGTCTTCCATAATGGTCTTTTAAATAATGTTATTTATGAAGAATTCTTCTTAGTAAAATCATCTCCAGAGGTTCCAGGGGAGTTTACAGATCAGACCAAACCCGTCTGATAACCTCTAAAGCTTATTGAAGTTATTTTTGTTGATGCTCCTACCACAACAGATGATGACAGATAAGATCATACTCTGCAAGCTCGATTTATAGAAGATTTCCACCCCATTGCTGCAAAGAATGAAGAACATAAGCTTCCTCAAAAGGTACAGTCTGCTGTGTGACAGCTAACAGTGGTGTCTCCAGTCAAACCTGTTGGTCAGGTGAGCAAAGAAGTATATACTATACTCCTCACCACTTCTAGTTCACCTCCCATGTTGGTTATAGCAATAAAATCTATATAGTTACATCCCTTGTTTTGTGACATTTGTGACAACTTTAGATGGCTGTTTCCACATCATGCCGCAAATCAGTTCACCAGCTCTCTGTACTCAGCTTCTTGTCCATCTTTAATGCACCCAATGACTGCAGAGTCATCTGAGTAAGTTTGCGGATGACAGGACTCTGCCTGGAATATGAAGGTATACGTAGTAAAAAGGAAAGATAAGAGACCATCCCCTTTGGTGCTATTGACCATCTGATCAGACAGTTGAGCCTTTAGTAGCTGTGGACTGTTTGGTCCTACTGTCCTGTTTCTGTCTGCTTACACCATCTTTTAGTTGGATGCCTTTGTTATCAGCAGCATCAGTAATTCTAGGCTATGGATTACAGCAGGACAATAGATTAGAAATTAGGTTTTGCAGTTAATAATTTTCTAATGACAGACTTATACTGGAATGTTACATTTACGCTATGTTGTTCTGTGTATATAATTGTTATGGTTGGCAAAAGAATGAATAGCTAATATAATTCCAAAAGAGGTTTTTATAGCATTGAAACTGTTTGATCCTAGATTTAAAAAAGAGGCGGGAATCCTAAAGAGTCCTGGTGAACATCTCAGAACAAACAGATTCGCTTAAATAAAGATTTAAACTTTAGAGGTCATGCAACCTAGCTCACAAGAAATAACAATACTAGGCCATGATGACAATCTCCATAATACATCGGACTAAACAACAAGTAACTAAACAACAACTACACAAACGCACGGCACCTTTCGGCAAGATTCTGCTGTACACCTTTACATCAGGAACAAAGAACACAGCTTTGACATTGGAAATTATTTTAGACAGAGAGGAAAGAGGATTAGAGAAAGGAGTGGAAGAAGTCATCCATGTTAAAAAGGAAAATGCCCCCCTTGAAAAGAGGGGGTGGATTGTGTTTCAGCTTCCAAGCATCTACAGTTCAGGTCATGAAACTGATTTCAAAATATTACATGAACAAACTCATCATGATTGAAATGACTTAACAAATAGCCCGTACATAACAGACTCCAACAACATGATGGGTGGGTATTTGATATGCATCTGACTTGGAATGTTCTTATCAGGTTGGACCTTCATGCAGCATTAAAACATCAGCTATCCAAATACAGATTGGAGCGCTGGCCTATAACACCATTGGCAAAGATGGCTTGAAAGGTGATGTTGGTTTCCCCCTGTGACTGTGTGGTTCTCCATTGATATATGTTGGATCTTCTGACAATCTAATTGTGAAACGAGCTGCTGTTTGTGGATGTTGTAAAATTGAGATTCTTTGTGTTTAGCTGTTAGTTCAGACTTTGGGTGTCAGAGTATCCGTAGTGCCCAAAGTTTTTTCATACTATCCCGCTGGTTAGGGTTACTCTAGTAGTTACATTTTAACAGTGCTTTATTATATTTAGGGCTGGATGAATTGGATTAATCGATTATTGAAATAATCGTCAACTAATTTAGTAATGGATTAATCATTAACTGGAGTATAGAGCTTAAAAAATATGTCTTTAACTGACAGAGCGACTCACTTAGACCAGCAATTATACCAAAATTGTGAAAAAAATATACAAGCATTTTGCAGTTAAAGTATGAAGAATATTTTTCATTTGTCAATATGCTCTATCCAGCCTCCCTAAGTGGAAAAGTTTTAGTTTCACCCGATTTGATTGCGTAAAAAGCCTTGTTTATGGAGCATTTGGATATCCGATTATTAATCGATAGTCCTTGACGTAGAGCCAATATGGTTCTATGTTAATTCCCACTCATACTGTGAGGTAGGCGGATAGCCTTAATGGTCTGGCCCAAGGAACAACACTGGATATACAGTATATAAGTATACGCACCCATGCATATATATATAGATATATATATACCATACATATATGTAGAATTAAAAAAATATCAATCCTTAACCATAACGAAATAACTAACAACATTAAACACTGAACCAGGGTGCTGTGTAATTATTCTATGTAGTTTTCTTGCATCTCTAATCTTTCTCAAAATAGCCATAATCTGCTGAACAGTTTGCACTTTGAACCAAGTTAGGTCTGTGTTGTCATATTTATCATAACCATGCATTCCAGATGTTACTAAATTTATCAGTCTCCAATCCTAGTGATATAGTTACCTTGTCCATATTGTACATACTTAACAAGACATCAATCCATCCTTCCACTTTAGGTACCAGCTCACTTTACCATCTTTTAGCGGCCAACAGCATTGTTCTCACTATTTTGTTTTCCGCTTCTCTTTTTTAATTTCAAAGCATCAATAATCCTAAAATATATAATTGAGTAACATTGGAATCTTAATTTCTATTTGGAAATCTTATTTGGAAATGGGATATGGAAGAGATTGAAGATATTTTTATTGCACCACAGAATCGCTAACATTAGTTATCTGCATGTTTTCTTTGTGCTTTAGTGACCAACACCTATTATATTCCTCCAGCTGTATTCTCACCAAAATGATGAATTTGTGGTTTTCCATTGATTTCCCAATCCTCCCATGGCAACTATATGTTTTTTATATACAGAA
Organism: Cyprinodon variegatus; assembly: GCF_000732505.1. Lineage (NCBI taxonomy): Eukaryota > Metazoa > Chordata > Actinopteri > Cyprinodontiformes > Cyprinodontidae > Cyprinodon > Cyprinodon variegatus. Next base: position 404,322 of record NW_015150575.1, read on the forward strand.
ACTAAAAAAAAACGTTCATGTTGCTTATTAAATGGATTATTTTGAAGTTTTGTGTTTAGGTATTTTTATTTCTTATATTAGACTAATCACAGTATAATTAAGATAATCGGCTCATAATCTATGTTGTAATGGGTATAAATGTGTTGAAAAATGTGATGAACTTAAAACCTTTTAACTGATATATATGGCATTAGGCAAAAGTTTCAAACCCATCTCTTCATATCTAACTTTTTAGTAAGCACACTTTCTTCTAAACCTTTGAAGAGTTCTTAGACAATAATTGTTAGCTTTCTGAATCCTGTCAATGGTTTTCTTATGACTAAGGTTCTGCATTCATTTATTTTCTGTTACGTCTTTTAAACTGAGAATGACAGCGTAGCAGATTGTGTATTAAAATGAAACAACACTAATTATGACAGGACATATGAGCACATGTTAGCCTAAACAAGAACTAATAATTTATCATTGTGCTTTTTGTTATCTACACTACGTCTTTACATTTCAGAGCTAATTTAAATCATTGCCGTTAAAGCTTAACTAACTTAGAATCAGTTCTTGTTACTGTATCAAGGTAAAGTTATGTCTTATTTAGATAGATAGATAGATAGAT
>NW_015150575.1:406015-411183 GCF_000732505.1 Cyprinodon variegatus
TGGAAATTGAAAGATTTGGGGGGGTTTTTTCTGGTCTGAAGAAGTTGGAATTTTCCAGAGTCGTCCATTTCACTAATCCGGTCCTTGGCCTTTAAAATATCTGTAATAACATTGATATTTACATTGTCAATTTTGTATGGGTGCTGGTGGAGTTGTAAATCTGCTTACATGAAGCTTTTGTATAGTCTTTCTTTATTATGAAATAATTATTATGAAATGTAAGATTTCAAGATTAAGCAAAAAAGTCAATTGTGTAAAACAAAAACAAAATTATTTGTTTTGACATTGAAAAAAATACAACTATTACTAACCTACGTCGTAAGATGTTTGGGGCAAATCCGCTTGGTTGAGCGCCGGCTCTTCAGTTGTCTTTACATTGAAACACGGTCCTTGTTGTTCATCTGGAAAAGAAAATAATTTTTGTGATCAGGTGTACCTTGTAATCTCAGGAGGAGCCACAAAAACAATTTAATGTTGTGTTTTTATCGTAAATTATTAAATTCACTGAACACATATCACCAGGTGCACAAAACTGAATTTACTTAAAAGTAAATTGTATTTTTATTGTAAAATATTAAATGCACTGAAAACAAATAGTTATCATATCACAATGTCAACAAGACTCCCTTAGACTCCAAGCATGTGCTTAGAGCATTCATTAATTTGGATCCTTACCAATTGATAAAAGTTAGTAATGTTTTCATAAAGGATACCATTCTTATTTTTAACAGTACAACACATGTGGTACAGGTTTAGACCCAAAAATACACACTACAAAATAACTATTGTATGCATGTCAATGGCAACTAATGTTGCTTATTTTTGTTAATTGTACACTCTTTTTATTACTTATCAAACACTGCAATTTTTATAACTTTCCCGTTACTGGTTAAAGTATTCCTACAATTGCATTACTTTGCAACTTTAAAAAACTTGTTTATCAATAATCAACAATGTTGATAATGTTTTCTCATTATCAACATTTTCTAGCAATCATCATACCTTTTATCTGTGTTTCTCCAATATCTGAACGTTCATACTGGTCAACGCTGTGGTCATTTTCTGTAGTTGTGCCAGGTCCACTGAATAATAGAAAACAAGATAGGCTATAAACATTTCAATCTGTGTTATTTAGATTATAGACATAAGCCTATAGAAAATAAAGTGATAAAGTTGGTTTCTACTTACCCTTCTGTTGGATTGGACCAGAATCTAAAAAGAGATGGTTGTCTGGTTTTCTAGTTTGGCCTTAAATCTTCCAGGTCTCCTCGTGCTCGCAACGAGAAAATTATGTATACATCTAAAATGCATTATATATTTTTTTATCCATATTTCTGATATTGTAAAACAGAAGCATATAAATGAATTACAATGTAAGCATTTGTGAGAAGGCGGGACCGATTCTGCCATTGGTTTATACCCGACACTCTCTGTTTTGATTGGTTCCTTTCGACGTCAATCACAGAGCCCTTGTCTTCCCTCTTCCGGTGTTACCGCCCTTGGCTGGACCGAAACCACACAGACACACACAGGCAGGAGACGGGTCGCCGCAGTCACTTGGAAGTCTGGTGCTTCTCGGAGTTTTTACCCAACAACGTGTCTTTTAACTCGGGTGAGGAAAGCACTTTTTTCAGCTTTGAATCATTTACTGCACGAATTCACTGTTGGAACCGGCTGTAGAGTTTTACCGCGGTTAGGTTTTAGCTCTCCGGCTAGCGACTCGAGTCATCTCTAAAGGTTAGCCTGTTAGCTTCTACATCTCATCCACGGCGTTCTGCATCCGATAAATGTAGCCCAGTTACGAGCAAAAGTGTGCCTTGCATTGTTTCAGTTGGTTGTAACTCTTACATAACCGAGGAGTGGAAGATTATTGGTGATGATGGTTATCAACACATTCATTCCCAGCTTTAAGTCATAAACATGCCAGCTGGAGTTAGCTAATGCCTTTTAAGGAACAGTTGTTGTTTTCAGAAGATGATGACAGCTGAGGTGTCATTAAATAATTATTGACGTCTATATCTTTATAGCCCCTTTTTTATTTTTTATGAATTTTATGTCAGCCTGTGATGTATGACGAATTGTGTGTTTTCCATGTGCAGCTAATTCTTCCTGATTTTATGATTTAACCATCCCTGTTGCATAGACAATGCATTCTGTTAGACAGGGAATGTGTTTGTTAAACAGGAGGTTCAGGGTTTCTAAGGTGCATTCCTCTGTGGAATGACTCACGCGATTGTGGATATTTTGAGAAACGTGGTTTTATCAGTTTTACTGGTTGTTGGAGATGGACAGGATTTGCTGTGGCTTTGTTGTAGTGTTATTTGTAATGTTTTGTTTGTTTACTGGCTCCCTGCTTAAGAGCTACAGTGAGCCAGTTTGTGTGTGCTTTAAAAAAAGGCAGCCTGAACTGCATGGCTGAGTGGTGAATAAAGGGTGTGGTCCAAGTCTTAGAGAAGTAGAGTTTCTCTTTAAAGCCTGGTGGCCTTACACATGCTGGGAGACAGCTTGTATCAGTTAGAAATGTTTAGTGTTGGTTGCTTACTTTAGATTTTTGAAGATTACTTTTTTCAACTGCTGATTTTATCCGCATACCATTTCATTGCAGATAAACTCTGGCACTGGGCCAGAAAGGTGGACAAAATTTAAATAAGCTTCTTTACACATCATCCCATTTTGTACATGATATCATAAAGGAGAGTTGGACAGTGGGGAAATATACAAATCATGTGTGCTTGTGGGATAGGAAAAAAAAAAACCCACACACCTCACTTCCTGTCTGGGATTTGTTAAACTTGGAGAACCTGAAGAGACATGCATGTGTTTGTCATTGTCTCACATAAAAAAAAAGGATTTTTACAGTGTAGACACATTGTTTCCGTCTTCCAGCTTTCAAATCATGTCGTGCTGCTATCTCAGTCCATCTGTTTTTTATCATTTCTCTCCCACCGCTTTTAAGCTCTGGAGACTGAACATAAAAACCGACGAGGAGAAGAACAACAGGGTGGATATACAGAGGAGAGTAAAACTGGAGGAGGAAGTTTAATGCTGTATCCCATGGGTGTTAAAGCTGGGTTATTCTAACTATAGTCTATTCCTGCATGGTTTGGGCGTTGTTCCATAATAATTACCTCCCATCTTTGTACTATAAATTGTTCTTCCTCCACTTTCAGTCTACAAGGTATGCATTGTTGATGCAAATTGGGTATTTATTTAAAGAAATGTAGAAAATGTTTAAAATGAACCCGTTGTTTTCACTAATGCAATCATGTGCTTTGACTTCACGATCACTGATGGTTGCAGTCTGAGCAAAGAATATGTGGAAAACATGTAGCCCATCAAATAACATTACATTGTTAGCATTGCGGCTCTTTCCGGTAGTCAGACTCCACAAGTCAGCAAAGGAAAGTTCAAGGTGAGTGGTGAGCTTACAAGTTTGTGGTATTACTGGCGTTGAGCCATCTGTTGTTATCCTGAAGGATTATCAGAGAGGAGAGGGGGAAAGGGATCAATCACGCTGGGCTAATGCATCCTCTCAGTGCTTCCACCTTAGCTTGGGCCCACCCATTGCCATCATTATCCCTGTATGCACGCTCCATTACTCCTCTGTCTGCACACTTGAAACCACTGGGCCTCACTTACGGCATGGTACCTGTAGAGAGGCATAAAAGATGCATGGTGAACATGACCATAAGAGAAAGTTAGGTAGTGTCTTCTAATCAGTGGTATTTTGACCTAATCTTGGCATAGGAGCCTTAAATGTTTGTGGTCTTTTTCCAGGACCTGAGTAACAGTTTTTAGCTATTGCCAAAATCATGTTTCTAAGGTGACGTCATTAGAAACAAATCATCGCACTGATGTTTAAAGACAGCACATGTATATACTGTTTTGTTAATATTTATTTGCATTTTTTTCAATTTCTGGGAATGTCTTTCTGCTAAGGATTTATAGCAGTGCTAGAACTTTTAACTTATTTTCCGGGGTATTATGTGGTACTTGGCATGTATCAACGCTCCATGTGGGCTGCCCTTGTCAAACCTCAGCTTTGTAACCTGAGAGGGTCGGCTCTATCACTGAAAGTCATGTGACCCAGAGTTCCCCTGAGTGTTGGGCAACATAACATATTTGACTCTTACCTTTAATCTAGAGGGATGAATGAGGTCTTGTCAATTTATTGAAATAATCAATCAATTTAGTGATTGGATAACCTTTAACTGGAGTACACAGACTCTAAGAAATGTTCTTTCTTGAAGATTAGGATAAAGAACCTTGTACTGCAACTAATGATTATCAAATTGATGAATCTGTTTATTTTTTCGATAAATCGATTAATAATCAGATAGAAAAAGGTTCCATTAGGAAGATTTATTACGAAATTAAACCAGGTGAAACCAAAACAATTCCATTTGAGAAGTTCTGGATAGAGCATATTGACAGATGAAAGCATTTCTCTTAAATGCAAAATGCTTATATTTATATTTGTATATATTTATTTATCTTCTTTTGAAATTTTGATATAATTACTGCTCTAAGTGGGTTGCTCTGTCAGCTAAAGGCATGTTTTACAGTCTCTATACTCCATTAAACAAATTATCGATTACACAATTATTTTATTATTTCAATAATCAATTAATCACGATTAATCCATGTTACTTTAAACTTGCTCTTTCAAGAGACAATTTAAGTTGCCTTTCTGAGCATATTTTGAAAATCTATTTCTACATGTTTTTTGCTTCTTTCAGTGAAAACTGTTATGTTTCGTTAACAAAATGATCTCCTCTTGGATTCAGTAAATTAAATATTGGATTAATAAAAAAAGCAAACTTTTAGTAATATAATCAATCACACTGTCACACTGATTTTGAACAATGGGTCCAAATCATGAGGAAATGCTAAAAACAAAGCAATAAAAGTCCACATTCATACTGAAGCTGGTTGAACTGCTCTACATTTGTTTTTCATGATGGCGGTTTGATCCCCAGTAGGGGTGTGGGAAAAAATCGTTTTGGCGATATATCGGGATATTCGGCTGCCCAATATAATATCGATCTTTCACTTCTTAGTATCGATTTTCAACAAAAAAAAATAGTTACATAAAACATTGATGGGAAAATGGGCTACCTCTGCACCACCACTCTGGCAGAAAGCTCTGTGGAGCCCTTTAACTGTGC
>NW_015150575.1:412171-444972 GCF_000732505.1 Cyprinodon variegatus
CCTTATGGGAGAAGTCAGATGATTTATCAGAGCCTGAGAAAGTTCCTTCTTTGTTCCAGCTGTGTGTTGCATCACTGCGAGGACGAGGCTGTTTTTCAGCACAGCTGTGTTGCACGATTGTTTCACAAGCACAGGTTTACATTGTTCATCTCGTTAGGAAATGGGCATGTAGATTTGTGAGTTTGTTGCTTTCTTTTACCACTGATAAGCTAATAAGTTTCTCCTTTTTTTCTTTTGCCTACAGATAGCCTGTCCTCCCTGATCTGCTGCAGAAAGTGTGAGCAGGAACAGAGTGGCTGCCGTTTGCTTTTCAGTGTTGCCTAGCAAGCTTTAGCCGCCATGGCTGTGTCATTTAAGAAGGACCTTAACAAGTACAAGGATATCGATGAAGATGAAATCCTCAGCAAGCTGTCGGAAGAGGAGCTCAAGCAGCTGGAGACGGTCCTCGAGGAGGTGGATCCTGAGGTCAGGGCCCCGTGAGGGCAGGGGGGGCTCTTCAGTGGGAAAGGGGTGTCTGTGGGACAGGAATTGATTAAAATGACAGATTTATTTATTTTCCAAAGTAGAGAGTCCTTTTTCAAGTTATTGTCATTTCTTGTTGATTCTCCTTAAATGCCTTTGAACATGAATCACTAACTTTTCTGCCCAGATCCCAAAAATAACAGTATAACACAGCATACCTATGTATTTCAGTAAACATTTATGTCCCAGCTTTAAAATCACACTTTCCCACATTTTTGGGTTATTTCTTTTCTTTGTAGACCCATACTCCTCTCTAAAGCTTTTGTGACGAAAAGAAAAAAAAAATCTGCAGCACCCTTATCTAAGATGTTGTAGTAGTTTACGAAATATTACTAAAGAGATAACAAAATGGCTCTACAGCAGAATAATGCTTTATTTAAAGCTTTCATCTCATGAGGACAAATGGCTGAGTGCTTCCTGTTGGTCTAGTTAAACGGGGGTGGGGGGTAGCTCCTTACTCTCTTGCATTTAAGGAAATAGTAAAATAGTATTTTATAGTAAAGGAAGCATTGTATTTAATTTGATGCTAACAGGCTTGACAAACGTTTTACATGCATTCTTCTTCAGAGTTTCTATTTTTTATTCCTATGAATCTTATCTAAGCCTTTCTGTTCCCGGTGAACTGGTTTACGGCTCCATTTTTCGAGGAGCTTGTCGTCTAATTGCTATTTATAAACTCACATTTTAACATTCGCTCATAGCCTCTGGCAGGAATTTGCTAAAGGAAATTGTATTTGGTTGCATATTATACTGGGATTCCTCTCCTGTATTATCAAAAATAGTGATATATTTTCAAAGGGCTGTTACTGTTGTAATGGAGAATCCTTTCAATATATTTCTAGAACAGTCCTAAAGAAACTTAATACAGAAAATTGTATTGTAAAACCATCCATCTCTTTGTTTTTCTTTGTATAAGTGAGTTTTTCTCCCTTATATGCAAGAATAAAATGTTTTTTTTAGAAACAATAAGAAGTATAAACATGATCAAGGCACGTGGCATCAATGCTCCCTTTGTCCTCCTCTGCAGAACGCTCTTCTTCCAGCCGGTTTACGGCAAAAAGATCAGACCAATAAGACGGCAACTGGAACCTTCGACAGGGAGCGGCTGCTCAAATACCTGGAGAAGGAAGCCATGGAGTACAAGGACAGAGATGATATTGTGCCCTTCACTGGGGAGAGAAAAGGTGCGTGTCAGAGTTGTATTTAAGGCTCTCCTATAAGTTTTACTTGATTTTGTTCTAAATTGTTAAAAAATGCTGTAAATCTGTTTCCTTTTTTTACAAGAAAAGAAAAGTAAAACAGATTTTGTTAGATGGGATTGAACTTCTAACTCCAAAGTTTTTAGACCGTATATGTGCACGTTTCAAGAGTTGAAAAATATAAATCTAACCAATCGAAACATATCAACAGATCAGTGCATCATTTCCACGCTGGTGGTATAAAAACTCAAGTCTGCTGTTGTACCCCAAACACTGGTTTCAGCTCATCCATTAAAGTAAATTAGATAAGCCGTATCACAAACATTGGATGCTGGTCATTGATAAATAATTTATGACAAAAAGTTACTAGATTTTTAACTTGGGAGATTTTTTTCACAACTGTTTGGTAATGTTATAGAGAAACTTAATAAGATATATGTTGTTTTAATGGCATAGTCCAAACAGTCACTGTTGTTTTTCTCAGGTTCAGTTTTTCCTCTTGTCTAAACTCAGAGTTGGTTTGTTTTTATTGACTAAAAGATCAAGTGTTTATACTAAAGCTAAATCTGTAAGGATTTACCTAGAAGCAGATCTTGTGGAACTCGATTCATACATTTTTAAAAGTTTTTGTTTTTTGTTAATATATTTTGAGCCATGATGTCATCTTTTTGATAATGAAGTAGTAACTAGATGTTAACACAACAAAAGTTTGCAACAATGATGCTTTAGAGATTTTTGTGCCTTCTTTTGAATAAATACACCTGAGGAAGAAGAGGTTAGTCGCTGTCTGATGCTAATAACCATCATTTAAAACCAACACAGCAGTAATTATAGCTCCACCGTTCTTTTGCACGTACTATTAATGCATGTTTGCTCCTATATATTATAAGGTTATGGGACTCAGATGAACCACGTTTAACATGTTTTTTAATACTGGTAGCCAGTAAGTGTTTGTCAAAAGTCACACTGCTACTTTATTTTATTGTTTTAGACAAATTCAGGAGAAAAAAACTGACTGAAAGCGTTTTAGCAGCCCGACTGTATTTGTTTTACTGTATTTTATGCCATTCAGCTTCATTTCTATGGTTGTACGGTTTGGCAGCTGAAAGATATCCTTGATGGGATGCCAGCAATGATTGCAGTTCAGGGGAAATAGCCTGTTTTTCTCTTGTCTTTTATAATGAGTTCACTACAGGGAAAAATTCAGCAATATAATACTGGCTGTTAAGTTAGTTTTAAATTAGAGCTGCACTAAATGCTGAATCAGAGTTCTCAGAGTGGGACATCAGAGGGACTAGTTTTAAATTAGAGCTGCACTAAATGCTGAATCAGAGTTCTCAGAGTGGGACATCAGAGGGACCGTTTGGACTAAATTTGACTGGGATTTAACCTCCCTTCATGTCTATACTAATTGCAGTTCCTTAATGTTCGACATGCTATAGCTAATAGAGAAATGTGGAAACATGCATAAAAAGCCTGTAAAATTAGAGCTACTTTTAAACCATTTATTTATTTACCAACTTTTTATTCCTTCGGTATGTACGGGAAATATCGATGTTTTGGTGGCACATTTATCTGGATAGTTTTATGTTTGTGTGCAAAGCTGTAATTCTAGGAGGCCTGTCTTATAAATGAGCTATGTCAGCTAATACAGTGTGTAATATCAGATATAAAAAGCATTGCAGTTCTTCCCGTCAGTTCTGAAGCTTGTTGGGAAAAGCACAAAGGTGAAACACAATGGATGCTGTAATAAAATGCATTCTACGTGACGCATGCAAAGGCTTAAGTTTCCATCAAAATCTGTTAATGTCAACTATTTTTGGAAGGGGTTTCATCTTTTCCCTCAGAAGCAGTTTCTTAAATCAAGTATTTATGCCTATTTGAATTAAAGTAAATCCTAAAAGGTTTTCAGTGTTCTTATTTTTGGTTTACTCATAACCAATTAAACAAAACTTAGCTGTTGGGGGAAAAAATGACTTAAAGAAATGTCCAGTAAAGCGATTTGTATGGAAACGGGAAGCTATTTACAAGCTGAAATCATTCCAACTATTTATGTTTTATCATAATTTTTATAAGCTGTGTCGTATTCTATCAGTCTTTAATAAAACAGGAATCTAGTGCTGCAACTAACGGTTATTTTGCTAATTGATTAATCTGCTGATTATTTCTTTAGATTAATAATCTGATAGCAAAAGCTTCCTTAGAGAAGATTTTTTATAAAAAAAAAACAAAAAAAAAACGTTTCCACTCGTGGAGTTCTGGATAGAGCTTATTGACAGACAAAATTTTTTTTTAATCTTAAATGCAAAAAAGTTATATACATTTATTTTTTTTTACAATTTTGGTATAAATACTGCTCTAAGTATGTTGCTCTGTTGGCTACAGTCATGTTTTAGAGTCTCTATACTCCAGTAAATGATTAGTTACTATTATTAGTAATGATTAATCTGATTAATTGTTTTAGCCCAACAGGAATCCCCAGCCCACTGGGTGATTTGTGACTTTTGTCTCATGAGATTTAATAGGTTTAGGAAGGATGTTTCTCTAGCTGCAGAACCAGATTAACTGCTGTAAAAACTGAAAGTACAGCCTAATTCTTTCAAAACATCTTATGGGATTTATGGTCATTTAACCACTTTTTAGATGCCTTCTATACAATGACAAACAAATACAAAGAAAACTACAGGAGTAACAATGCTTTATGGAAAGTCTCCTACACTTTCAACAGATTCAAATCTACCCTCTCTGCAGAGGAAACATGGAGCTGACATATTTCCCTGATATAACCACAGAGAGTCAGGAAATAAACTTTCTTTTTGCATGTGTGCAATTGCTCCATATGACAGCATGGAAAGCTAAGATCATTGTTGGCTGGTGGTTCTGTGGAATGCAGTGAGTTCCCTCCCCCTTGTTAAATTCACCCCCTGCTGATATTAAATGTGATTTTGAGGGTCTGAAAGCTCAAGATTTAATAAGGTGAATAATGTGGGTGGAAAACAGCTAAATTCACATACCATAGAAACTACATCAGGTCTTAATTACTTGATTCCAATGTGCTTCTATGTGCTTATTATTTGTTCTTTCAGTTGCTTTAGAGTTTATTCAAGGCGTCTTGGCCTCATTAACTCATGCTGTGGTCAGTGAAGCTGAGAATCTGTGTTAAAATAAAACAGAGGTTTTATATCTAGATATTGTGGAAATGTGTTTCTTTTTTATATATTATATGGAGTCAATAAATAGCATTTTAGCCAAAACACAACTCAGTTAATCTCTCTTAGATACAACCATCTTATGTATTTAGCTACAAGGAATGCTAACCTGTGCAGAAATGCCTAATTATGCATTTTTAAGCTCTATAAAAGCAGCAACACTATTCTGTGCATCGTGAAGTTCAGGTTTGTGTTTGTGTTAGCAAAGAAAAAACTGTAAAGCTTTAAGTCTGTTTTACAGAGGAGTCTCTTTATCTTTTGTTGGGGATCTCAGAACCAGAAGGATAAATATTGTTTTACAGTTGATCCTAAAACAGCCGAGCAAAGCAGAAATGACTGTATATAAGGGGATTACAATCTAGTGGATCCATAGTTTGTTTTCCTGTTCCTTCAGCCTTCAGGCGGTACTCTTCTGGTCCAGTTATGTGATATTCTTATTATCCATTTAGCTATGGATTGTAATGATCACACAGATTGGGAATAGTTAAGTTGATGGCTGTCTTTTGTCCCCTTCTCTGGGTTAAATGCTGCCACAGAGGGATTGGCTCTCATTGCTGCCTAATGACTGTATTTACTGTTTACTTGCTTTCAGGAAGTGCCAGAGCCCCCACAGGGGAGCAGTTTAAACAGTGTGTGTGACTCGAATGACTTTGAAGGAAGAGAAAGACTGAGGGCCCGTTGTTGGAGCTGTTTTGTCAAAGGGAGCTGGCATATGGAGAGAGAGCAGGGAGCTCTCTGTCAGCCTTACATGCTTGTTGCCTCAGCAGTGCACTTTAGATTAGACTCCAGCTTTTGTTGCATGACTTCCTTTGCCGTGTTGGTGTCTTTCCTCAGATAGGTTGCCAAGGAAGTACAGTCAGAAAGTTATGGCTCCGTTGCACATAGCTTAGTTTGGCTCACCTGTTGTTTGTTGGATGTTATGTGAAAATTTATGCTTTTTAGGGGAATGCCTTTTCTTTACCTGGCAGTAATTAGATTTCTTAAAGCTGCTCTTATAAGTAAATAATACAGAAAATAATAAAGTATAGTCATTTTCTTTTTTTTACTCTGTTGATGAAACTGGGAAGTGGTAGCCAGATTCATATGTATGGCTATGTTAGCATAATTTTGTAGCTTTAAAGTAGCTTTTTAAAGGAATAGTACACCCAAAACATGATTAGCCTTCATTTTCTACTCACCCCCATGCTGAACAACACTCTGGAGTACTTTTTTGATATCTCAAATGCATCTGGAGATCTGGGAGGCTTCTTGCTGTCTGCTGACATTCAAATAATGGAGGTCTATGGTGCCCGAGACAGAAAGGTCCATAAAAGTCCACAAAAAACGTGTCAATATTCCTCCATACTGCTCGTCCAATGTATTCCAAGTGTCCTGAGTGGGTAGCATCCAGAATTTACTCGAAACGAAGTCATTTAGAATGTTTTTAGAGAATAAACAGTGGTGTATAGGATTTCCTGAAAGCGCGCACCTGCGAGTTCACGACTCTACGGAAGCCGGCAGACCAAACCAGATGAAAGTGCGCATTCAGCGTCTGCTCTGCCGATAATGCAAGCGTAGAAGAAGAAATGTGCTGTTTACCTGTGCAAAGAAAGAAACAACGAAAGAAAAATGTCTGAGGACTTCAGTGTTGAGGAAGAGCATGAGTTCTTTGCCGAGCTGAATGCGCACTTTCATCTGGTTTGGTCTGCCGCGGTTTCCGTAGCGTCGTGAACTTGCAGGCGTGCGCTTTCAGGAAATCCTATACACTACTGTTTATGCTCTAAAAACATTCTAAATGACTTCGTTTCCAGTAAATTCTGGATGCTACCCACTCAGGACACTTGGAATACATTGGACGAGCAGTATGGAGGAATATTGACACGTTTTTTGTGGACTTTTATGGACCTGTCTGTCTCGGGCACAATAGACCTCCATTATTTGAATGTCAGCAGACAGCAAGAAGCCTCCCAGATCTCCAGATGCATTTGAGATATCAAAAAAGTACTCCAGAGTGTTGTTCAGCATGGGGGTGAGTAGAAAATGAAGGCTAATCATGTTTTGGGTGTACTATTCCTTTAAGCCCTGAATGCTAGCCTAGTAAACTAGCCCCAACAGCCAGCGGCCCTAGAACTGGTGGGCCAATCACAATGCAGAGTTGTGTTTTGGATTTCTGGATGCAAAACAGACGGGGTTTCGAGGGCAGGAGGATAAAGCTGCATAACGCTGGAGAAAGCACAACAAGGAAGATGGCAACAACTATTGAACAGTTCTCGTTTGACTCAGCTTTGGAATCGGTTATGGAAGGATTAGACTTGGGGTTTCCCTTTTCATTTTACCGAGAGGCTGTTTGTTTACACTCCCCCACCAGCTTTCTGTCACGCATACTACGTCACAGTCAGTTGCGCTCATTGGACACAGTGTTGGCCAATAGGCACAGACAGCGGTTTGAAAAACGAGTTGTTCTCATCAACCATCTTCCGATGTCTCATTCTTGTTATACTTGTTAGTTTATAAATCACTGAATGGCTTAGCTCCAAAATACATCAGGCTTGTTGACACTTGATCAACCACCTGGACTTCTCAGGTCTCAAATCTACTGAATATTTAGAACCAGAACCAAAGAAGGAGAAGCAGCATTCAGTTCTTACCCTCCATTAATCTAGAATAAACTCCCAGAAAATTGTAAAAGTGCTGAAACCCCCAGTTGCTTTAGATGGAGTTTAAAAACATATTATTTTAGAGAGGCCTTTGGCTGTGCTATCTAAACCTTTTTTTTTTTTTGTTAATTTGAATGATTTGCTTGTATTCTCTTTATTTTGTGTTGCCTCTATCCTACTTTTTGTTTGTTTTTGTTTTTCATCATGCACAGCTCTTTGAATCACTGAAATGTGCTTTATAAATAAACTTGCCTTTCCTTTTTTTTTTTTTTTTATAGGTAAAGCTTTTATCCCGAAGCAGAAACCAAAAGAATCCTTCCAGGAAGTAGCCACGACCCTTGACCCAGAATTAGAAGAGGCGCTGTCCAGTGCCACAGATACAGAATTGTGTGACCTAGCAGGTAGGAAAACATTTCAACTAAGCATCATCTTATAGTGCTTTAAATCAGTATAACATTTGATGCTGTCACCTGACAACCACAGACGTTTATGTTTTTGGGTTTATTGAGTTTGATATGAAAGTTCAACACAAAGTTAAGGAAGGAAAATAATACATGATAATAAGTAATTATTTTAAAACAAAGAAATCTGATTTTATAATGCTTACAAAAACAACAGTCAATTTTAGTAATGCAGTTTTAAGCATTTTTATAGGTGCTCCATGAGGGCCTAAGAGGTCTGTTATAAAACATTAGCTAACAAATGACTTAATAGAGATCAGGTAACATGACACAGGAATCAGTATAGAAGTTTAAAGAAGGGTTATAAAATAATATTTCATTGTTTCACCAACTATTTAGTATGTGATCTGAAAATAGAGCTGAATTAAGCTAGGCGAGGTCATCCTGTCATGTAAAGCAAATGGAAGACTGAATCTGCCTGAATCTTTTCATCTCTGTGGGAAACTAAAACTTACTGACCTCTGGATGTTAATGACTAAAATTCTCAGCTCCTTATGCAGTTTGCAACAAGCCATGTAAAGGACAAGAGACGAGAGCTGGAACTTTAGTGCCACGCCCTTTAAGTCACAGAAAGCTGCACATCATTTCTTTAATCAAACATAGTGGTGGCAGCATTATTTTGTTTAATGTTTTTTTTTTAACCTGGAGCAGAGAAACTGGTTAGAGTTGATGGGAAGATGAATGGAGTAACTTACAGAGCACTGAAATACAAGCTGTCGAAGGTGGACTTAAAGGTGCAATGTGGTTAAAAAAATAAATAAAAAAAAATAAATGTTAAGAGCGACCTAAATGATGTCAAGCCTTTTGGTCTCCAGATGTGGGAACATTTTCCTCCAGCTTTATTATTAGGAGCTATAGGATGTGTTTAAAGGAACATAAATACTCTTGCAGAGCTCTGAAGCGCTTAACCACACAATGAAGAACATGCATATAGTCTACATCTGTCTGGAAAAATACAAGCTGTTATTGTCCTCAGCCTTTCCTCCCGGCACTGTCTTTTATTCTGTTTGTTGATGGATGAGAGAAGAACAAAAAAATGGGCTGACTGCACAACACAACACCTCCCATACACAATGCTATGCCGATTAGATTATCTTTAATCTATATAGATTACCTTTACACTGAAGTCCAGAATGTATTCATACAGGGTCATTTCTCACCAGTTTTTCTCCTTTGGTTTGCAGCTATTCTGGGCGTGCACACGCTTGTCACCAGCAATCAGACGTATGATGGAACTGGAAGTAAAGAGGGATACAACGGTGAGTGCAGTGAGATTTTCCAACTCTTTTAAAAGTATCCAGAAATTGTGGATACTGGAACTGCTGGGTCTGTTTCAGATGTGATCAAAGGCGAGAAGATGAACCCTGTGTTCGATGAGCCTCCCAACCCCACCAATGTAGAAGAAACCCTCCAGAGGATAAAAAACAATGACAGCTCCTTAACCGAGGTCAACCTTAACAACATCAAGGTACTCGGAGGTCAAATTCTCAGTTTTCACTCATTTTAGTTGAAATTTTCTCAATACAAGCTTTTTTTTTTTCTTTCCCAGAACATTCCCATTCCCACACTGAAAGACTTTGCCAAAGCAATGGAGAACAACACGCATGTCACAAAGTTCAGCCTGGCAGCGACACGGAGTAACGACCCAGTTGCTGTGGTGAGATGAGGTGGTTTGTGGGCTTTTAATGGTTCTGTCGACACATGGTAGCTGCATATTTACGCCTTTTTTTTCTCCCCTCCTTTTCTGTCTCCTCCAAGGCATTCAGTGACATGCTGAGAGAAAACAAGACGCTGCGAAGTTTGAACCTGGAGTCGAATTTCATCACAGGAGCAGGAGTGCAGGCTTTGGTGGATGCATTGCTAGATAATGACACAATCACCGAGATCAAGATAGACAACCAGGTACTCTGCAAAAAATATAAATTTAACTAAGTCCCTTTTTCTTAAAATAAGTGCATTTTTTCTTCAACTGAGGGGGAAAGGAAAATACTATGGAACAAGACAATTTACATTTAAAATAAGAAAAATCTATTGCATTGTCTCATTTCAAGTGCATATTATCAAATTATTTCATTTTAAGAGCAAGAATACTCCTTCCATTGGCAAATCTGCTTATTTACCTGCTCAATTTAAGGGTAAATACACTTTATTTAAGTCATTTTTACTTTTGTCAATGGAATGAGTATTTTTACGATTAAAATAAGATAATTAGATCATATGCACTTGAAATAAGACAAAACAATTGTGTTTTCTTATTTTAAGTGTAAATTGTCTTGTTCCATTGGCAAGATGTCTCTTTTACCTCCTCAATCTAAGAACAAATGCACTTATTTTAAGAAAAAAATGACTTGTATAGATTTCGATATTTTTACAGTGTGTGACACATTGGCTGGTCTGGCAATTTCAGACAGTGCTGATCTGCTGGGACTTAGATAAACAATCATCTTTCACATTTACAAAAAGTAGTATCAGGGACAAACATCCAGTGAGTGCAGGGACTGGGATGACTGGTTTGAGTTGGAAAAATAATGGCAGCAGTAGCTCTTGTAACCAACTAATCGAATCAAAGGCTACATTCACACAGAGGCCTGCAGTGACCCAAGTTCAATGCGACCCAGGCCACTTTACTATGTGGTCCTGAATCTGATCTTTTCAAATGGGACCTGTGTGAGAACGGCCAGGTCACATTCGTCCGACCTGAACATCATTAATACTCAACAAAGGTCACTATTTTGTGTCTTTCTACGCTGATGCGGGAAGAAAGAAAAAACAATCATGGCGGACAATGATGCAGAGAGCAGTCTTTTTTTTTATTTTTATTTTTTTAACCATCTTGAAAAGACTGAGTTTTTAAGGTTTTGAAAGATCGCTAGATGCGCTCCAGCACTACCATCCACGTTTACTTCCATAAACACAGAGCGCGCTTGTTTGTGATGTCATTGCGTCCTCTAATTGGCATGCAGGAAACTTTCATTGTATGGATGCAGTTCACACAGGAGATCACATACAGTTTGCATATATTTGGAGATCTGAACTGCATCGCAAAAAAACAAAAATGGATTTCATAAAAAAATGTGAATTGAGCATTTAGGCCTGCAGTGTGACTTAGCCTAAATGTGTTTAAAACCATGAAACCCTGAAAATGTACACTAGCTGCTGCTACTGTTGGTTAAGATAAGGAAAGACCCTGAAGGCCACAGTTTAACAATTTGTGGTTCAATAAAAAGGTTACATGGTGTTGCAGTTGCACTTTCAGGTCCAAACTTCTTCTCTGTGGCCATTATTCCTGAACCCTGTAAGGAGTTGTATAGAAGATGGTTGGCTCAATAATTCTTGGTATGTTCTGCCTTAAAAACACTACAGCATGGATCCATCCTGACTGATGGTAGCGATGTTTATCCTTGGTACTTTTTTGGGATCATTCATCAATTTTTAAAGGAACAGATAAGAGCCTACCTGAGTTTTGTCAGTTACCAGCTCAGCTTTCTGTAAGGAAGACCTGAATGTAGTTCTTTATAAATATAATCCAACTTATTTGCCTTCTTTGTAGTATGTTATATTAAATTTACAGGTTTAATGTGTTTTTTTAAATAAAATATTAATACAGGTTTTCTTTAACATTACTGGGTGCTTTATTCTGGTTTTTGTAAATGCACAAAATCTTGGTTATATTCTTACTTATAAATAAGTTTGTCTTTGCCCACAGTTGTGTGGATATCTATTTATTGTGCTCTGATGTTCTGACCTCGGTGTGATTGTGTTTTCCTCAGAGGCAGCAGCTAGGCACCACCACAGAGATGGAGATTGCTAAAATGTTGGAGAAGAACAACTGTATAGTGAAGTTTGGCTACCAGTTCACCCAGCAGGGACCTCGGGCCAGGGCTGCGGCAGCCATCACCAAGAACAACGACCTCGGTATGCTTCAGATACTGATTTTAATCAGGAAGTCATTAAAAAAAAAATAAAAAATCAGCTGGTATCTGTTAAAGTGGAAATGTCATAACGGGCTATTTTGGCTTCTGTCAACATCCTTTCTGTCTCCAGCAAACATCTGTCAACAGTGTCCTACTCTCCTCTTTCTTTTAGCTCCTCCCCCTGGCAGAACTGCCATTACACAGGTCTGATGCATGGGTGTGTCAAGGGGTTGATAATAACAGTGACTTCTTTCACTGAATGATGCATTCACTGCATTAACAGTCTGATTACTGAGACTAAGTGATCTTGAAGAGTGACGACATCTCACTTCTGGTTTCCTGTACATGCTGACACGCTGTTGAAATAGTTTAAACTTTGACCACATAGTTGATGACTCACTTTTCCTTTTTAAGATTGACTAACAGACCTGTGGAGGTTAAAGACGACACAGCATGCTTACTATTATTTTGCTAAATAATGTTTTTTCTTTGTTGTTCTTTTTAGTCCGTAGGAGGCGAGTGGAGAGGGACCAGTAGGGACAGCGCTTCCTTTCTCCGAGCCAATTCTCTTGTTCATCTCATCGCATGGATTAAGTTCAGCCGTTGCCCTGGTCTCATCTCACTGTGTGGATGTTCTAGTCCTGTGCCAAACTGTGGGGGCAAGGCATGCTCTACCTGAACAGTACATCAGAGAAGAAGAAGGGGAAATAACTGGAATCGCCCGCTCTCTTTCCACATGTTTCTTATGTTTGTTATTGTTGTAAATCTCATTAGTTTTTAAACGTGACATTTCAGCTGCTCTTATTTTGAGCCTTTATATGACCTGTCCCTCCTTTTACATGTTTCTTTCTTTTATACGACGCTGTAAAACACGTGAAGCAGTCATGCGCAGCAGGGAGTAGTAACATTTGGAGAGGTGTGCCGTCCTTGATCAAAGCGTCATGTTGAAACAATGCGTGAAGTTCATGGTTAGCTCTGATGACTCCTGGCTCTAATGAAGCAGAAGCAGCATGAGGCAGCACAGACCCTGCCATTTGCAGGTGTTGTTTAATAAAAGCCTCTTGTAAAGCTGGTATGACCGGACCTGGTGTCAGTCTGAACTGAATAGACAGGATTATATGTTAAAGTCACACAGATAACCTGGGTTTATCCCCTGCTGTGAAATATATACTGTAATTATTGTTTGTTCTAATCAAACTAAAGTCCTTATTTTGATACAGTTGCTATTTTAATGTTAATTATGTTGATCGAAAGAATAAAATTTGGATGAGAATGTTTAGGATCAATCTAAAGGGGGCCTTTTTTTGCAGAAAAGAGTAGAAAAATGTCGGTAATAAAGGTTTAGAAGCTCAGACATGCCAAAGACTAACACTCACAGTAGATCACACGGTTTTAACCCCACAGTGCGAATCTGAGGAACAACTACAACAACAACAAAAAATCTTGTTTAAAATATATATATATATATATATATATATATATATATTTATATTTGGAGGCTTTAAAATAAAAGGATGCTACTTCTGCTTCTATAACATGTTCATTCATAAAACAAGGGTTTTGTAAATTTGTCACAATTGCTTTCAGGTTCCAGCTGCTTGTATTTTTATTTTACTCTGCATCACAGTTTCTATTTTCAGTTGAAACTCTTGGCTTTCCCCCACACTGTTGCCACTTTAATGCTCATTCTCATGTTCAGGTGCATCACATCAAACATCTGTTTGACTAACCTGCTTCAGATAGTTAACCAGGACTTAATTAGGAGTTACTTGAACCTTGTATATTCTGTTAATAGGAACAATATGCTGGCATGACGTCCTCACTTATGAACATCAATTTTCTGTTTACCAAAAAACTTCACATTCCATAAAAAAAACATATTTTTACTGTTTTGTTTTCTCTGTATTTTTTTTATCCGAGCACTTTTTTTCACCTCGACATCCGTTATTTCCTCCTAACATTACGTTTTTACATTCCTTTGTTCTCCAAGTCGTCTGTTGTTCTTTTTTTTCCTCTTTTGCTCGGGCCTGTTGGTTGTTCCTGGATGCTAACATGCTTATTAACTGTAAAATACCATCTCAAAAAAAAAGTATGCACACAGATACATTTGTGTATCACATAACCATTTTTTTTGTACCTGAACTCAACACCCAGATGTCAACACAAGGAATGTGTATTATAATATAAAGAAAACAGGTTAAAAAGCACTGCTGAATATAAAATATCCTCAACAATAAATGTTTATATATACATCTGATGTGCTTCTTTTGTTCTTTTACACTAGGATTTTGCAAGTTGTTTTCCAATTAATGCATAAATGTGTTTGTCAAGTTGTATATATATATATATATTTTTTTTTTCTTAAGGAAACTACATAATTTGTTTTTAACTCAAAAAATACCTTTTTTATGTGTTAACTGGAAAAAAGATAAGCAGATGACTGCCCTGGTTCATGTCTAAGCATGGGCTCAGCGGCCATACAGAGGAAGCTCCTTTTTACTGCTTGCATAGAGGATTTTACTCTTGCAGTTATGACCCATATGTCATGCCCATTGGTGAGAGTTCAAAATGATAATCCAATAACGAGCTTTTTAGCACAGATCACCGCCCAGCCAAGACTCTGGAACAGCGTCCATTACTCTAAATGACGCCTCCGTTTGTCAAGCCATCTAGCTTTCATTACTCTTAAACAAGATCCTGTAACGTGTCATTATTTTGGACATACTGAGCTAGAACTCAGGCTTTGTTAGCTGCCTCATGTCTGCTAAGTCACATTTAAATATGTTGTCTTTTCAATAATTATTTCCAGACCTTTCACAAGGAAAAATAGAAAGTACTCTATAATTTCATCCTTCAGAGGAGTGCAAAGTAAGTCCCATTTCAGTGGGAATTGTGGGGGAAATTCACACATAGTTTCTTTCATCTTAATTTGTGGTTATTTCAAAAGAAATTGTTATATTTTAGCTAAAGAAAGGTTTAAAACAACCTTTTCACACCAGTATGTCCTTTCTAATTTCCTCCTTAAACATACTTGAACAGTCAGACTCTGTTAGTTTTATTTGATCAACCCTTATAAATTATTGACCACATGCAGAAGTCTGCTCAGCCTTTGTCATTTACAATGAGGTGTAAATGAAAGGCATAAACTTTTTCCGTACTCGCTTATTCTTTCAGAGTAACAGGGGTTATGTCCATTTTGAGACAGAGACTATTATAAGGGAGCAGGGAACCCCTGACATCCATTTTTAACTTCGGTGAAAAGAAGCTGAATTACCTGCAGAGCATAAATCCCTACAACAGGAGACCTGGTAAAAATCCATGCAGGAAGGATTTCACCATAGGATGGCAACATCTGCTCCACCGTGCAACCAGAGAAATTATCCTGTTCTAGAAAAAAATAATGTTAAATTAGAACAGCATTCTTATTACAAAAAAATAACTTCAAATGCAAACAGATTAACTCTACGTCCAGATCAGATGGAAAATAAAACTAAAATGGCTATAAGTCTGCTATAAGGGAATACAGATTAAGTTTAAAAACAAAATGCCGTAAAACCTTTCAAAGCTTTTTGCATTTTTGTCTGAAAATTAATCATGTTATATTTGCATTAATGCTTGTGTGTTTTGCGGGTTTAATATGATGGTTTTGTTAGGAGTGCATACATGCTTACTGCACTTCTCAGCAAATCCTGGAAGATTAAGATTAAAAGGACATAACATGACACCAAAACATTGAATCCTCATGGAGGATTTGGAGAAGTTCATTGTAAACAGGTCAACAAACATAATGAGTTGATTTCATTATCTAAACAATAAGAATGTTTACAAAAGTCTTTTACACACTTTGTAGATCTGCTGTTTTTCCTCCATGTATCCAGTGTTTGGGGGTTTCTAATCATAGACAGACCTTTTTGGTTTGGGTTGGATCTTCGTGAGCTGCACATATGCAGCCCTTATTCAGATCCGGTTTTTAGCTTGTTTGCACATGCCTGAAAGATGATGTAATGAATATGACTCCATCCCTCTGTGGGTTTCCACTGCCAGAGCATCGCTGAGGCAGCGAGCTTCTGTCAGAGAAAACGCTTCACTCAAGGCAGCAAACTTTGATCAATTGAGGTTGAGGTGGGGTCAGGGTGACTGAAGTGTTTCAACTGTGTAGCAATCAGCTTGCTGTCATGTCTGTTAGTCACTAAACCAAGTCATCATTTTACACAATAAAAATACAAACCTAGATGGGAGAATCTGTGAGCAGACCACACACATTTTTGCTTATGTAAGCACAGTTCAAACTGCTCATTTACACTGCCTACACATGTGGAAAAATAGACCGAACAAAAGCCTCCCTCTCAGTCTATTGGACTTTTTTATGATCAGACAGGACTCTCAGGCTGTATGTACGCTCAAATAAAAAGTTGAAGCTTGACCAAGTTCCAAATGTTCAGTTTTTCGCCCTTTAAGTGGAGCATAGCTTGCAGTTTAGGAGCAGCTGAAACAACCATGGCATCACAAAATTAACAGTTGCTGAGAAAAACTATTCTCTGATGACAAAAAAGCAATTTTATCAACAAAAAAAGAGGGACAATCCACAAAGTTTGTATTTGCATTACATTTAGAAAGTGTTGAAAAGAAAAAATTAGACTAAAGTTGCGTATTAGAGAAATGCATTTTGTATATTAACCTCAGTGCTCTCATTTTGGAAGACTTCCAGACATGTCAAACTGAGGAGATCCTCATTGTGTTGGAGGGACTATTAAGTCCTTATCCAAATATAAGGATACAGGAAGAACTTTATTAGTAAATGTAGAGGTTTATAAAGGAAACAGCCAAAATGGCATGTAAACTGTGCTTCTTTGCAGCTGGATTTATAATTGAAAAGGCTCAATATACCGTAATAGAAAAGAGGTGTTCAGTCAGTGAGCCTATTTATTCTGGGAAAGCCAGATGTCAGACAGGGGCTCCTATCTAAAGATGAAGGCAGCACATGCTGTGCATTATGGATGGAATGAATTCCTCCCTGAAAATTGCAGTTAAATGGGTCCTTGCAGACAGAGCTTTAAAACTAATGAGCATTTTGATAGAAAAAGCTAAGCTGTAGAGATGGAAATGCATGAAGAACTCCAGAGAATTCTGGGCCTCTATAAAAATAGTCACTTGCGCCACCTGCTGGATAAAATAAAGAGCTTCTTGACATATCCTGAAATTAAGCTGCTTGACTTTTCACGAAAACCTGAAGTAAACTATTTAAAATCTTTTACATAGTTTTTTTTTTCTTCTATTGTTCTTAATATTTTGAGCCCATCATATTTCTGTAAACTGCTCATATTTTGTAACCTCAAAAAAATGGAAGGGTATAGCAGTGTGGATATTTGATAGGAAATTGGAAACATATCCATTTGATTGAGTTTTAATCTGAGTTTATTTTTATTAGTTTTTAATGCAATCTGAGATCTTTATCTTGTTTAATTGCAATTTTCCTTTTTGAATCTGATTTTGGCAGAAGCATAACTAGGGGTAATAGTTTACAATTTTAAATTCCAATGTGTTTACAAATGTTCTACCTTTCTTTTTTTTTATTATTCTACTACTGCAGTTGAATGAGTATCATTTAATATTGTTATTGTACCCTACTCAAAAAATTAAAGGAACACTTTTTAATCAGAGTATAGCATCAAGTTAATTAAACTTCTGGGATATTGATTTGGTCAGGTAAGTAGCAGAGGGGGTTGTTAATCAGTTTCAGCTGCTTTGGTGTTAATAAAATTAACAACAGGTGCACTAGAGGGGCACAACGAGACGACCATCAAAACAGGAATGGTTTTATAGGTGACACTGACATTGAATGATTTTTTCTCCCATTGAGATCTGATGTGTTTTCAAAGTTTTCCTTTAATTTTTTTGGAGCAATGTATTTAACTTATTTTATTATTATGCTGTAGATCAAAGATGACGCATCCATTTGTGTGTTGTTTTAATCTCCAAATTTTCTCATAAAGTTAAGATGCTTGATCAAGTTCCTTTTTATGGTGTTTTATCCATTAATATTATACTCTGGTGTATTTTATTTGTAACTACACTGTTGTCTATATAAAGAGCTTTATAGATAAAGTTTGATTGAATAATTGAGTTGTAATACTCAATATGTCCATTAGAGGTCAGAATAAAACCAATTTTCCACATCCTCTGACTTTGTTAACCAAAACCATGAAGGTGTCCAACAGGACAATATCTGTCTGGTGGTTCTGCTAATATATATATTCCGTACTTTATTCATCTAGAAAAAATACATACATAGGTAAAATAAGCTACAGCACATTTGGCCTGGAGCCTTCCCAGATATAAATTAGGGGTGGGAGTGAACTGGCACAGTCAGTCATATCCTCTCTCCTAAGAAGCTGTGGGTGGATTTGGATCAGGATGCTGATCGTTATCTTGGTTACAAAATGAGAAGCAAACTGTTCTTTATTCACTTTTTAAAGGCTACAGATGTTTCCTTTTTAGTTTTCCAGCATATAGACAGAAGGCAGTCCTCTAAGTGGGCTTTGGATGTTTTAAAAAGAACTGTTGTGTACTTTTAGCATATCCAACTATTGAAGGATTAGACCGTCACCATTATGTGCTAAATCCTCCATGTTGAATGATAGAAAGTAAATATTACATGACTGCAGGACTGATTTGCAGTTCAGTCTAAAAAAGTGTCATGTCATGTTGAGTGCATCATGACTAATTAATGCAACACGCTCCCTCTTCCTGTTCTCTTGCATAAGTTTAATGACCTGATTTCCATTAGAAAATGTCATGCAGCAGGATGAGCACAGCTTCATGTACAACCGATTGAGGCTGATTGAATAAGTAAAGCATTCAGGGATCATGAGTCCACTTGTTGCTCCCTCATTTGTTCCACAGCGGATCATGTTTCCTCTTAGTACATTCTGTCCATCTCACACAGGCACCTGCTGCCTTTGTACTGCTCTCAGAGAAACTACTATCTCTTAATGACACCACATTTAGTTCACTCATTTTTAACCGTCAGTGGTCAGTATGGTAAAGCCCTTTGTGTGTTTTAATAAATGAACAAAGTTCCCTATACAAACAACGTCAGCGAGTTTTCCTCCACTTGGCCATCTGAATAACCAATAACAATAAAGAGTGCACAGACGGCAGTGGCAGGTGGCAATGAAAATTTCCACTCACTATCTGTTCAGTAATGAATACATGATGAGCAAAGCTTTGTTTTTCACAGAAGTCCAGATTGAGAACAGATACTGGAGTTTTAATCTGCTCATTTTCAGTTTGTATTGTCTCGCAAATTCTATCTACGACCACATGATATGTGGTCCTAAAATCTAGAAAAAAAGACTTAGGCAAACTTTATTGTCATTTTAAATTACATTGTTTACAGCTTGCAACAGTGAAATGAACATTACCATTATAATGTACAGCAGTGAATGTAAACATTGTAGCAGAGAAGGATACCAGTTTAAAAAATAATGGTGCATATATGGAAAGGTGCAGTGCAAAATATTGTGCAAAATGCAGAAGAACATAGATTTTTGTCCTGTTTAAAAGGATTAAGATGCTGAACTTACAGATTCACTACCGTATATAATCATCAAGCGAGAAGAAGTTAAAGGAATCTTTTCATATAAACCTGAATGTAAACAAAATATATTTACTTAGCTTTAGTAGCGTACAATGAAGCCACATTTTATATTAAAAAAAAACATTTAAGAATAATACTTTACCGTTATTGATTGATTTTTTTGCCTGACAGCCGACAGTGAGTACTAAAGATTAAAATTGCAGATGTTTACTGAGCATATTATTTTTCAGATAAGGGCCTCATGAATGTTTTCACATTGAGCCCCACAAGGGGCCTTTAAATATTTTGGGGAGGCACACTAAAATCAAAACTATATACTATTTAAAACAGTAAAACATAGGTCATGCTGAGCAGGCCTTAACTATTGTTTGATGCTGCATTTACTTAGAATCAGAAAAGGCAGGTGCGTTCGCTGGCGCTTGTACAACTCAGTTTTAGTTGTTCAACCAACAACTCACCACATTTCGCTGGGTGAGTCATTGGTTGAACAACAAAGATCATTTTCTTTTTATCTCACATACTTACCTCTTCTTAAACAACAATTAACCATTGTGAGATTTTGGTGACTTTCACTTGATTTTCTGTAGAGCTCTTTTGGTTTCGTTGTGAAATACAAAAAAAAACAACCATAAAAAACAACCTTACTTGCGATGTGAACCTACACACACGCAACTCTTGTGAAATCATGAAAAATATAAGGCAACTGATCAAATCTCCTAAGTCACTCTGAATTATTTCCTCCTTCTTCCTGTTTATTTGAATTTTATCTTTCTTTTTACAAATAAAAGATGTTTATTTGCATTTTGCAGGAAATTGTTTGAGATATATTTGAGGACATTGAAAAATTATGGAGTCAGGATGCTTCCAAATATTTGTAAAATTGAACAAAACATATTGTTTAAAATGGCAGGTATATCATTTTCTTTAGTGCACTTTTAAATTCCTTATTTTAGGGTGGAAATCCATACTTCATTAACACTCCATGTTTTCAAGGTCAGTGTACATTGGCTGATGAAATAAAGCTACAGTGGACAGTAACTCTGTTTGTTTAGCTGATGTTAATATGATTACAGGAAACGGTGGAGAAGTTAAACCAGTACATAAACAGACTTTAGCAGACTTTTTATGATTATCCATCTTGGGAAATTCCCCATTTATTTATTTATTTTTTTTACATCTTTTGCAATGTGTACAGATTAGAAAATAGACTGTTTCCACCACATGCCTGTGAACTCACCTCTTTTCACAGTCCTGCACAAATTTCCGGCCTCACATTTCCCAGACATGGTGGAAGAGTCACAGAGCCTTGCCAAACCTTTCCACACGGCGTGATATTATTACTCAAATACTCACTTCTTTTTCTAATTAAGTATCATGGCATGAAAATCAGTTGACTTCCACCACATGATGGCTGGCATTTTATGTTTTGGTTAATCTTTTTTAGACACTTCGAATTTTTAGTCTATAATACATTTTTTAAAGCTGGTTTGACTTCAACTACATTATTGTTTATTTTTAAAAGAACTTAATGTAATTAACAGTGGTTAAAAGATATGGATTTTTGCTTTTATACCATCAGATGCAATTAAATAGTCATCTGTCTTTAATCTACTAAGTCCAATTCTCTAAAGCTGCCATCCTGCAACTTTAAGATGCATCACTTTCTCAAGACACCTGAATCAAATGAGTTGCTCATTATGAGGCCTTTGCTGAGCTAAACGACTAAAGCAAGATGAATGAAAAAAGCTGTTAGAGTTAAGTGTTGTTGGAGAAGAGATGCACTGAGAGGTTGCTGGATGATAGCCCTCAAGATTGGATAAAAAAAAAATCATTAGAAGAACTAAGTTAAAATATGAATTTGACTGGAGTGTGCAATATACTCTTTCATTGCTTATCATTCATGTAGTTAAAATAATTTCAAATGAAAAAAGTATAATTTAGTCATGTGCATCAGCAACACTTAATATTTAGCTGTAGTTGTGTGAAAGAATTATGTTTCACAAAATGTTACCAGATTAAATAAATGAACATACTCATCAAATACTTTAATTAGGCCTTTGCTTGCATGGTAAGATGTAAGCACCAATAGTTCACAGTTAGAAATAAATTTAGCAGTTACTGCAATCTTTATCTAATGTTATGTAATGCAGTAATAGATTACCTTTAGGAGCTTTTTGTGTGTTTTTCAGTGGAAAATAATAAAACTATGTTTAGTAAAACTTTATACATAGTTTTACATACATAAACACTCCTGGTTCTAACTAAACTTTTTGTCAGTTTAAACAAAATACAAAGAGTTATGACCAACATGTTTTATAATTGAAACTGAAGGAGAATTTGCATCCTACTGATAATCTTCCTTATAGCAACACAGAAAACAAACACATAGGCTAAATCTCTGATATTATGTTTTAGATTAACATCATTTTGATGGGAGCCTTTATCTTTACTTTTGTATGTCATTCTAATAAATAATATTTATATATATGTTTTTTTTTATTATTTTTTTGTCTTGAATTTTACATTTTTCAGCTCCTCTTTTGGAAATAAACCAGCACAACTCATTAAATAACTTAACAAAATAACTTAAATAACATAGAATTTCCCTTTAAACATAGTAAACGCATTTAGAGTAACGCAACATTTGTGACTTAAAAGAATAAAAATATAACTACATTAACTAACAAACACTAATAAGGTTTGAATATTTGTTGGAAACAGGGATATCTAATCTTTACGGAAGAGAATTATGGCTACTGAAAAAATAAAAAAAGTTAACTGATTTTTAAATATTATTTCAGTTTAATATGGGAAAAAAGCCAGAATTCTAACTT
The DNA here is from genome assembly GCF_000732505.1 of Cyprinodon variegatus. NCBI lineage: Eukaryota > Metazoa > Chordata > Actinopteri > Cyprinodontiformes > Cyprinodontidae > Cyprinodon > Cyprinodon variegatus. The sequence goes on from NW_015150575.1 coordinate 434,547, forward strand.
TAATCTCAGAATTCTGACTTTAATCACAGAATTATGACCGAATTCTGTCAACTAACTTTTTTCTCAGAATTTTGAGGAAAAAGTCAGAATTCTGCGATTAAAGTCAGAATTCTGCGATTATAGTCAGAATTCTGAGATTAAAATCAGAATTCTGAGAAAAAAAGTCCGAATTCTGATATTAAGGCAAAATTCTGAAACAAAAGTCTGAGATAATAGTCAGAATTCTGAGATTTAAGTCAGAATTCTGACTTTTTTCTCATATTTTACTGAAATAAAAAAATAAAAAATCAGTTAACTTTTTGTTTTTTTCAGTGGCCCTAATCCTCTTCCTTAAATCTTTCTGACGGCAGTCTGAGAATTATTTTGAAAGTCTGACCGGAAGTTGGACGTTCCTTCTGGCCGTATGGGCTTCATCAAGCGGATCTAGGCGACAGTGGAGCAGTTAGGCTGTCCTCCCCAAACATGAGCTTTTTCCCCAGGGTGGAGGAACCCAAAAAGAGCCGGCATGGAGCTCTCCCAGCCGCCTAAACCTTGGCAGTAGTTCGGCTGCATAGAGACACTCGGGCCGTTTAAACAAACAGAGGTATCTGTCCTCTTTATTTATTCACCAGAGAAGATGGCGGAGTTCTCCCCTGTTCTGCCAATGCGGGATGGAGGAGGACGACTTGGCCAGCCCATCTTCCCGCGGTCCAGGACCGGTTCCGAGTCCGAAAGCGAGCTGTCCCAGAGCCTGGCCCGAACCAAGATCCGGTCCTACGGAAGTACAGCCAGCGTCACAGCATCCCTGGGCGAGAAATACATAGAGCATCGGGTTACAGACAGTGATACCCTGCAGGGGATTGCTCTCAGATACGGTGTGACGGTAAGGCTGCTGCCTTTATACTTTCATGTTTACCATTATGACAAACATTACGGTAATTACTACTGCCTGGCACATCTACAGCAGCCATCATCACTAGATGCCACCATGTTTGACTTCTTCTAATGTGTGTTTGTTCACTCAAAGTCAATTTAAAACCATCAGTGCAGAAAATAAATGAGGCCATTAGTGTCTCATTTGATGCCTACCTGCACTCAGCCTGGTAGCTGTGGTTCTTTTACCACCTTCCACACAGGAAGTCAAAAACAATTGCTCTTAGTTCTCACATGTTAACTATTGTGCAGACTGCATGGTGCCAGTTCAGATCAGTTCACCATGTTTCACCATCGAAAACTTTCCTTCATCAGTCTTGGAAAGAAAACCTTTTAGATTTGTCTTTCTGATCAACACTTTTCATTTTTAATAAGTTGATGAGGTGATATATTAGATTTTCCATTCTTGTCAGTTTTGGCCCTAATACAGATGAAATTTAGCCTGATAAACTAGAAAAGAAAAAAAGGTCTAAACTAACAAATCCCACTGCATTGCATTCACCTTTTTTTCTGAAATGAAATGTTTTCTGTTAGAAAAGGAAAGAGATCTTTTAAAAAAAAAAGATACCCAAAGAATCCAACATCTTTCTTTCTTTGTTTTTTTTTTTTTTTTATCTTCCTGTTCCTTTTCAGATGGAGCAAATCAAACGAGCCAATAAGCTGTTTAGCAACGACTGCATCTTCCTAAGGAACAGCCTCAACATCCCCGTGGTGTCCGAGAAGCGCTCAATCTTTAACGGACTGTCTCTGGAGTCTCCTGATGGGGACAGCGAGACGGCGTACCAGGATACAAAAACGCCTCATGTTATGATGGAGGACATCGAGGGCCCCTCGCCGCCCTCATCCCCTCCCCCTGAGAACTCTAGACCTTCTCAGCCTCAACCCGAGGAACTGTCAGCCAAAGACTTCTTGCACAGACTGGACTTGCAAATCAAACAGTCAAAGCAGGCTGCACAGAGAATGAAAGAAGAGGAAGTTAGGTGAGTGGCTGAACCTTCACGCAAAACACAGCTGCCTCTTTAATGTGTGATTTCTGTTTCAGACCCCACTGTTCACCTTTTTGCTTCTGTTTCACTTTGTTTCATGAGCCAAATCACCTCCGACTCCCAGCAGAATGGGTTTGTTTGAGGTTTTTATTGGTAAATGAGCATTGCTTCATGGAGAACTACTACTTCCTAGTCTGATAAAGGTCAGGAAATGTTCTTGTGCCGCGGGCAAAACCAAAACTTGTTGGTTAACTGGAAAGTGTTTTTTTTTTTTTGGAGAAAAGAAACTGTTTGGACCACAGAGAAACCTTTTCCCATGCATGGGGCACAGTAATAATGGCAGCATGGTTTGGGACTGTTTTATTGAGACTGCATCCTGCAAATAATAACTGAAAATTAAACAATTGGCACCAGCAACAGACAAATCAGATATGGCTCCCGCCCAAAGTGAAGAGAGACAAGGATGTAGTGCAGCTGAATTCAAGATGACGTGTGAAGTCGAATAAGCCTCAGTTAGCAGCTGTGAAAAAAAAAAAAATTGACAGCTTCTCTCTGAGACTATTTCTGATAACCTTTCTACTGGCTACCATGCTTCACAGGTCAAATGCTCTTTTTGGCAACCTGGGGAACTCTCCCATGATTGGCTCAGGAACAGGAAGTAAACACTGATCACACACTGCACCAAAGTAGTTCGTCTGTGTTCCTCTGGGTTTTGAAAGGATACAAACTTGATTAAGATGCTGATTGTTTATTGGAAATGTGACTTCCATCCAGGATGACAAATAAGAACAACTTTGGTTAATTTCTGATTAAACCTCTTAGTTTCAGTGACTGAGTTAAAGGACTAATAACTGAGATTACAGAAGCAGTCTGTTTCTAAAGGTAAACCCATGAATCTCCATGATTGCATGTACTTACTTAACTGAATATCTAAATATAGTTATACCACCACACTTACAATTACCCAAGGAACAGATTTGTGATCACAAAGGTTTAAAGAGATTTAGATTTAGTACATTAGATGGTCCTGAAAGGAAAACAAACATCAATCAGTGTGCTATTTTCCTTAAGGTAATCTCAGAAGGTTTCTGGTTTGTTTCATTAAAAGAAGAAAGTCAAACAGTCTGTGTTTGCCCTGGGATGGTGTGGAAACAACAGAGTGAGGCTCTGTTTGTCTAAACACGCTAAGGCTAAACAGCTGGAAGCTCAGTTATTTCTCTGTTGCCAAAACCTGCTGTAGCTGCTAGAACTGTAGAGGGTGAAACTAACAGCACAGCTGCTTGAGAGGAACCTGCATGCTAAGGAAATAACAGAGTGACTGAACCACTTTGAGAGAGGCTGAAGTGGAAAAAAAAGGCACGCAGGGTGACTCGGTCTACTATAAAACTAATGCACAAATAACAACTTCCTTTATATGAATGAATGCATGTGCTGCAGCGCTCCAGCAGGCATGCATGCCCTTCTGTCCCAACATGCTGAGGCGGGCTACTGCAGGACAAATCTCCTGCTAAATACCTGACAGTTGCATAACAAGGCATCTGGCTGGTACAGCATAAGGAATCTTCATTTATATTCATTTTCTGCCTACCGGGAGGCATAGGAGTCTGAACCCGGTTCCTATCAGGGATCATCTTAATAGACTCGTCATTTTTTTCAGCTTTGATAAATGTATTTTTTTTTTTTTGTTTTTTTTTAGCAATATCAGGTAACAAAGATACCAGTCAAGTGGCAGATTCCTTTAAAGACATCATATTAATGCCCCTCATATTACAAATTTCCAATTCCACTGAGGGACAAACAGTCATGTAGTGAGCATGTATCCGAACCATCTGATTTGACTTTACTGGAGCTGCAAATCTTTCAACCACATCTACAGACGTTGCACATTATTTATAAAACACCTCAAGCTCTGTCAAATTGGACAAAGAAGAGGGAGTGATCATTGATTTTTCTGCTCTCACCAAAGACTCTCTGTAAGATTTACGTCCGGACTTTGACCAGCCTGTTCTATCACATAATGATGCTTTGATCTAAACCATCCAGTTGCAGCTCTGGCTGCATGTTCAATGTTGTGGTGCCAGATAGTGAACCTAAGTACCAGTCCAAAGTCTTGTAGCCTGTCTTTGGCTTACCTGTTTCCCCATTAATTATGAAAAATTTCTCTGTCCAGTCAAACCTGAGCATCTTCTCCCCCATGTTTGCTGTATTCATTGCATTCAATAAGGATCTTTGCCCTGCAGAGGACCAATAAAGGGCAAACTTTTCACTTTAAGACGATGCTTTGAACTTTGCTCTGTTTAACATATTTAAACCTTTATCCTGTTGCTGTACACACAGTGATAATTGGCAAACACTTTTTCAATTGGGGGATCCTTTTAGGAAAATGAGTTGCAGTGGATTTTATTTTATTTAGATGCATGACAATGAAGGATGGGTGAAGACAAAACTGGACATTTAAAAAAAAGATTAAAGTTGGTGATTTTGTCATTATGAAATTCAAAAATGTTCAGGTTTTTAAAAAACAAAACAAAAAAACCCCCAAAACTTTGCATTGAACCCTTTTCTATGTTTATGTTGCTTTATAGCCCAGGTAATGATCTCTGCTGCTTCATCTTATTTGTTTTGTGTTTTCCTTTTCGCCAATATATCTCTGGGAATAGATGTCTCAGAGCTAGATGATAGCCCAACAGATTTGCTTTCACAGGCGGACCATTATGGTTGTTGCCATAAAGTTCCACTTGTACATAAAAGTTCATTGAAAATTATTTAGGGAGTAAAATCGTATACAATAAAAACTGAGACAGAAAGGGACCTGAGAAAGAAAGATGTAATAAGAACTAAGGGGAGAGGGAAATGGGAGATGCGAAACAGTGCATGAAAATACAGAAAATAAAACAAAGCAGCAAAAATAGACAACAAAAAAGATAAACACTAACTCCTAGAAGTCTACTCTCACACATGCATTAGAGGGAGAAAAAACAGAGAACAGAACAGCAGAAAGATGAAAACAGAGAACCTAAGTAAACATCCAAAAAGCTTCCAGAGCCGATGGTATCCCTCAGATATCCATGTGTATGGAAAGGGCTGGTTATACTCCCGCAGCAGTGTGTCACAGTGAGTTTGTTGCAGGTATAACGCAGACATTTTTGATTTATGCTCAATATTGAAGCGTGATCTTTTTTCCACGCCACAGCTCAAAGGGAGAAAATCAGAAATTAGATGTGGGTCTGATATAGATTTGACCAATCAGAGGCCTCCTGTCTGCGGACATCTACAATTTGGGAGAGGTGCAGCAAAGCCTGCGGAAGGGACGGGGGCATATCTGCGTTCATCGCGACACCTATGCAGACGACCTAATTTCGAAGTATAAATCAGCCTTAAGGCATAACCTGTGTTGATTACACAATATTATTCAGGATGCTATATATCTGTAGCTGCAGCTTAGTATTTAGTATTGGTGTGTATGAGCATGCTTGCGTATAAAGGATTTATAAAGGAAAATATGCTCAATAGCAGGTGTGGGCGGCCCCAGAGTCACCCTACAAGGCACGGACACGATAAAGAGGCGAAGCAGATATCTAGAGGCACCGCAGGTCACTGGGACACAGGGAGCTCAGACATATACCCCATTTACGCTACCCTTGAAAAACCGTGCCGAGACTAGGGTTGTCAAAAGTATAGATACTGAAACGTATCCGGATACAATACTTGTTTTTAAAAGTATCGATACAGTGCCACCATTCATCTAAAGTGCAGAATAGAGGACAATGCACTTTCAGAACACTGTGTGATTGAATAATTCTGTGCACTATTCAGTTACAGACTTTTTTTGTAACAGGTGCAGCTGATGAGAATTATTTTTGTTTCTTAACCAGTTTGGCTAGCGTCATTGTTATGTGTGCAAAGCATAGCCAAGTAAGGAACACTTAATATTAATTTTATAAGTTTTTTTTTTATCAAGCTTGCTTAATATTGTGCACAGCATACAACCTCAAAATATTGTTCTTATTGTTTATTGTACTTATTTATTGTATTTCATTTATTAATGAAAATATTTCTGTAGAATTTTGGAGTCTTTGTTTTTATCCTTGTGGTATCGAAAATGGTATCGAGTATCGAATATTTTCCTTAGTATCGGAATCAAGTTGAAAAGTTTAGTATCGTGACAACCCTAGCCGAGACCGATCCGAGCTCAAGAACTGAGATAACTTATCGTGTGTAAATGGAAAGCAAACTGAACTGAACCGAGCTAGACACAACCGGACCGCGCTAACTGCAGACCAGTTCCAGAGGTGGGCTTGGCTCGGTTTTTCCCTGGCTCAGTTCTCTGATAACAAGAGCGCATGAGCAGAACACGTCATCTCACTCTGGCTGCACATCCCGATTCACACTCCGTTCCAGTAGTTGGTGGTAATGCCCCTCCGGAAGTTGCTTGACAACCAACACAAAACCAAAGAAGAAGAACAACTATAAACAACAATCGAAATCTTCTCTTCTTGTGTTTTATGGCGGTTGGGGAACAACTTTTGGTGCATTACCACCACCAACTGCTTGATTTCCTCCTTCAATACTGGCAGTAATACCGCAGATCGTCACTAGGAGGTGAGGAGTCGAGGAACCGAGCGTGATGCGTAAACGGTCGTCAGAACAGAGCTCGGCCTGGTTAACTGATCCGAGCTCAGACCGGTCTCGGCATGGATCAGTTTTTCAAGGCTAGTGTAAATGGGGTAATAAGGATGGCCACATCCACAAGAGAAGGGCAGACAGAGCACCAGGGGCCTGACCCCCGGGGGTCCAAACCACTCTACAGCTTCATCTCATCTTAAAATAATTATTTTAAATAAAAGAAAAAGGAGTTCCTATTCTTCAGTTTCTTAGTTCATTTCAGGATATTTTTTAACTAACTTGCTTGTTTTACTATTTGCAGGAACAATGAGGACTACACGGCCCCTGAAACTTCATACCAGGAGCTTTAAAGGACCGGCCCGTTTCTACAAACCCTCATTATTAACACACAACCTCAACTTTTTGTGTTTACCATGCTAAACAAGTGTCATGTTTGCCTTCTTATTTATAGAAATGTAATGATTTGTTTTATTAAATCTTTTTTTGTTGTCGTTTTCATTCTTTTTTTACGGTTTTATCTTCCTGCTCTATTGATGCTGCTGTACAGAACACACCGGCTTCATTTGCCCACATGCTGAAATGAGATACGCTAGGCCTGATGAAAGCTCTGCATATTTGAATTCTTCTTGACAGAACCGAATCATTGGAATGTCTGTTAAAGTGTTTTTCATCAGTGTTGTCCCTGTCACTAGCAAAAGCCCCAAAGACTGAAGTGATGGGTGGATTCTTGCCTTTGAACACGTTAAGTCTTTGTTTTTGTTGGAAACGGAAGTGAAGAGAGAGTTCTATTTTTGAAGTGTGAATGCATTATTTATATGTGAGGAGAACATGTCGGTAGCAGCTGTTTTATGGTGGTTTTAAACTTCTTTGGTTGTATTTGTGGAAAATAAAAATGTATTTAAGCCATACTACAACATGTCAAGTGTGTTTTATCACAAGGCTGAGTTATACAGATTTTGCTGTTGCTAAAGGACTCCAGGGAAACTTAAAATCACATCGGACAGGTTGAGAGATGCACCAGTTGTTCCCCTTTATTTGGTGTTGAAGTTGAAATAACATGTTGGGCACACTGAGGGGTTATTTTCATGGTTTCCTGAATGCAACGCTAAACTTATGACACACACTGACTCACTGTCTGAGTGAATTGGTGTAAAGAGTTTGGTCTCCTGACTGGAAAAAAGCTCAATATAAGTACAGCTCATTTACCATTCTGATATAAATTTTATTTACCTTAATGTATCCCAGAGTAAGTAATTATTTAAAGATGAGGTTTGTGGCCCTCTGGGAAAAACTTTTGGCTACTAAAGCTGATATAACCTGAATTAGTTGTTTCTTAAAATGAAGCGATGCACACAAAGCTTTCTTCTTGATAGAGTTTCCTTGGCTCTTTTTGAATCTGAAAATGTTTTTTTTATTGCATAACCATCAAACATTGTTGTATGGCCTCAGCAGGCCATACTAACTTAAGCATTAATCCACTTTGCAGGGATATCTGAATACTTCAGCAAACACTAATGTTCATATAGTAATCTGAGCACTGCTAGTGTCTTACCTCTCTTAACACAATATTTTTTGTGCTTTTTCCTCATTTGATCTTTATTGTTTCCCTTTTTGCACCTCTGCTGTGCACTGTTAACCTGTTTTGACTATTAGTTTGTTGTTGACTAAAAATAGAGGAAAACCAAGGAGTAAAACAGACCATAATTTCATTGGAAAGCTACTGGTATAGAATTTTGCAAAGCTGTGGTATGTGACTAGGCTCCTTTAAGTATGGACTTTAAAGGTATAGAGGATGATCTTTTATTTCCGGGTGGATCAAGCCCTTCTTATTGTCAATCATTCTAGCGATATGTTTACGTAAGGTCGTTCTATGTGCTCGCCGCTATCTTTTTGTGCGCATGCACACTTTCAGCCGCCTATGTGATGTGAGCTACGGTTTCAGACAGTCATTGAAGCTCACCTTTCTCAGTGCAGTTCTTTGAAAATGGCTGAGGGTTGTAAGAGAAAAAGTGTCTGAAGTGTATGAGAAGAACAGAAAGGCCTCAAAAGAGGCAGATATAACCCAGAATGCTTTGCGCAGAGAGCTCTCCTCGCAAAGCATTATGCGATTTGCTTTCGCTACCCGACAGTGGCAACTAATAACAAAGATGGCGAATGCAACGCGCGGGGCAGGAGTTACATGACCAACAGGGAGCAGAAAGCAGTTTGCTGAGTTCACATTTTAAGCAGGGTGTGCACGAAGAGAAATGGGCTTGTGCACGCACACTTTGCACGGGCATTTTCTTTAAAGCTACAGTGTGTAATAATTACAGGGATATACAGTCAGAAATTTATTATTATTATTATACATAACTATGTTATTTATCATCATCTACGAGCTCAGCCTCTTAACCTTAATATTTGCGTTGCCTTAGAATTCGTTATTTATAATTACATAGGAGCGGGTCTCGCAGCCATGGAGGCAGACATCTTTGCACTACAGCAGCGCAGAGCCAACAAACTAGAGATTGCGAGATCACCCATTACGCTCGAAAGTAACTACGGCAAGTTGAGAGAGATGAACTGAGACAGTACTGAACAATAGATGGCAGTATTAAAATTATCTATGTAAACAAACCTCATCACTTGAGAAGGTAGGTGATGCGGACGTCGTGGAAGACATTTTGTCCCGTAACGCTCGCCGTACTGTTGGGGGGGAGAAGCGCTGGGGGGGAGATGTTCATGTTGCTGCGGTCTGCAGTCTGGACGTTAGATGTCGCTGAAAATTACACACTGTAGCTTTAAAGTGGAGATTGGTAAAAAATTGTCCAAAATACCTTTAACTAGGCCACTCTATCTCTTCCTTTTTTTAAATCCTTTTATCCAGAGATGGGATGAAAAGCCTCTGGAATCATCAAGATTTTTTTACAAACATGAGACAGGCATAGGATTCTTCCAAGGATAACATTTTATGCCCCGTTTGTTACTGTTATATTATTGGCACCGACCTTAACAGAGGCAAACAAGCCCTTCCGTACTTTATATGGTGTTCACAGTTCTTATTTGGCTTCCTGGACGAGTTGCTGATGTGCAACTGAGTAATTATGATACCTGGCCACAGCTGAGAAAGTTCTGAACCTGTTCTGTTTATGGATAAAGTCTGACTGGTTCAGCAGAATACCAGCAGAATTGGCTCTGTAAACCCTGACTTTTTTTTTTGTAACCTGTCCTATTTCTGTTGGGTCATGATGTTTGCTAGTGGGGATCTTAAAGCATATGCTTGTTGTCATACAGGATCTATTAAGCTGATTTCATGATTCTACTATTGTGTCAGTAGATAGGTCAGGAACTGGATTACTGAACTGAACCAAAAACTGAAAATTCATGATTTTATTCACGTAAAGCAGGTTTTTTTAGAATGCTTTTGTTCTCTAAAAGCATTCTGTGTTCTTTAAAACTGCTTTAAAAAAAATTCTGTTTATTTTATTTTGAGATCAAAACAGTTGTTCCACTCACAGACATGTATTTTTAAAAAATGTTGATGCTCGGATAAAAGTGTGGCACCCCTCATTTAATAAAAGAAACCCTCAATGGTCACCAAAATAACTTAAATCTGATAAAAGTGTTAATACCGGTACATAAAAGTTCTATGAAAATCAACAAATAAAAGCCATACATTGCTTTTAACCAAGGGGCGTTAGAAGGTGTAATAAAATAAACACATTAAAACATCCCTGGACAATATTGATGATAAATGATGGTAAACCTAGACAAAAAAAATGAAAATAATGCAACCAAAGGGACATGCTAAATTAAGGAATATCCATTAATTAGCATCACAGATGTCTACAATCTTGTAATCAGTCAGTGGGGCAATTTATAAGGATCCAGGTAGTCACTGTGCTGTTTGGTGACATGGTGTG
>NW_015150575.1:447203-456801 GCF_000732505.1 Cyprinodon variegatus
AAAGAACACAGCGTTCCAAGAAAAACACTTGCTACCCGCCGTAAAATTTGGTGGAGGTTCCATCATGCTTTGGGGCTGTGTTGCCAATGCTGGCACTTGGAATCTTGTTAAAGTTGAGGGTTGCATGGATTCCATTCAATATCAGCAGATTCTTGAGAATAATGTTCAAGAATCACTTACGAAGTTGAAGTTAAGCCGGGAATGGATATTTCAGCAAGACAATGATCCAAAACACAGCTCCAAATTTACTCAGGCATTCATGCAGAGGAACAATTACAATGTTCTTGAATAGCCATCCCAATCCCCATTGAACATCTGTGATGATTTGAAGCAGGCTGTAGATGCTCTGCAACCATCTAACTTAACTAAACTGGAATTGTTTTGCAAAGAAGAGTGGTCAAAATCCCTTCAGCCAGGATCCAGGAACTCATTAAAAGCTACAGAAAGTGGCTAGAGGCTGTTGTTTTTGCAAAAGAAGAATCTACTAATTATAAATGTCTCTTTTTTTCTTAGGTGGCCATATTTTTGCATCTGTCAAATTTTGTTTTAATGCATACTGCACATTTTTTGTTAGTCCAATAAACCTCAATACTGAAATATGACTGTCCATCAGTTATTAGATATATCAAACTGAAATAGCTGTTGCAAACACCCAAATATTTAGAAATGAAAATATTTAAGATTAATAGGGGTGCCCAAACTTTTTCATATGACTGTATAATCTTTCCAAAAATGCATTATCTATCACTTATAGTACAAAAATTTGTTATCAAAAGATGTAATTGTTTAAATCATTCGAGTCGGTTCAATCAAAGACTACATTTTCTAGTATTTCTTTTATCAAGCATCATGTAGTCAAGCCATTTTCAGACCACATGTAAAGAAAAGGCAATGTTTTATTTGCTTTTACAACTTTAGGAAAACCCCCCACAAATATTTACATTTAAAAATACTTTTTATCATCCGCTTCTAGATGGGGAATGTAAAACACACACAGCAGAGACATGCAAAGGGATTTACTGACTTCGGCACCGCCCCCTAGCGGGCTCCAGATGACTTACAGCAGAACAGAAAAAGGTAGCAACAAGGCGCACAGACATCATGACATCACAAATATAGATATGGTACAATAAAAAGCAAGAATACACAAAATATTACATATGCAATGGAAAAGAAGGTAATTATGACTGACTAAGACAGGTTACATATTGTATAATTTGACAGCTGTAGATGTATTGTTGTAAAGAGTGGTTCTAACAAATACATGGTCTAACATATACATTCAGACTTTATTGTGTAATGTGACAAAGTATTCTGGTACCTCATGAAAGCAGTTTAGCTTATCCTCTTCAGTTTTAGGGTGCAAACATAAATTGTTGGATCAACAGATACTTGAAATTTTGTTGAGGCAAATTTAATATATTTTGGTTCAGTTTTTGGAATGTCTGGAAATGTATTCCTAATTATATTGTATATAATTTATCGTACTCTTTTAAACATTTGGGTGGAGTCTGTGTTTTTGTAGGAAATCTAAGTGTCAGACTCGGTTTTGGACGGGAGATTTTGTCACAGACTGCTGTAGATCCTCTTTATGGTGTCGCCCTCGTCTTTGGCGATGATTCCTTTCTCGATGTAGGAGTCGACTTGCTGGTCCATGAAATCCTTCAGCTTGGACAGGTCATAATCTAGAGGGACAAGAAAAAGCAAATCAGGGCGGTTTATAATCTGCAGTTCAAAGCAGGATCATTAAGGATGTTATCGTCAGCTGAACCCCGGAGATGCTACACCCAAACAAGCTTCAAAGAGGATTAGGGTCAAAGGACGTTTGTCTGATGCCTAGATTTGCAGTCATGTAATAAGTAGTTAATTCAGCAACATGATCTCCAAGTTAGATTTTTGAAATTGGAATACAGTTGTACTGTTATCAAAATCAGCCAATGCCAGTTATTTGAGACAGTGGAGGTAATTGTAGAATAAACCAGGAAAAGGTCGGTGCACACAAAACACGGCTTAAGGTTAAGCTTTTTGATCAATGACACTCCAGGGAGATTTGAAGGGAAAACAAAGGATGCTTGTGCACAAAAGCGGCTCATGACCACTTCAAAATGTCATGGCTGAGCAATATCATGTATTCTAAAACATCAGCTCTTTTTTCCCCAAAATGGGTCCTTATTGGCTGTTTTAACAGGGCAGGGATTCAAAGTATGAAATTAAATCAATGGTTCTTCTAAAACCAACCTTCCCCTGTTGTTATCACAGTCCTCAGGCATTAATAGCTTAGTAAAGTTATTGTACGGATAAGTTGAAGATTAAAGAACCCTGACTGAAAGAATTATCTACAGAAATCGTGCAAGAGGAAAGGTCAAACTTGTCATAAAAAGAAATGTACAAAAACAACAATATATCAACAAATACTTAAATAAAAGTTAATTTTTTCTGAATTCTTCGGCAAAAAAAGATATTTGTGTATATATATGTACGTATAATGGACAGAGGCCAATAGGTACTAGGGCCCTTGTCAAGAAATAATACCAAATAGATTGATGATAAATAACTGATGATATATGCTGGCACACTAATGGTAAGTGATAGGTCTTTTGCACCAGTTTTATTCTTTATTTGTTATAGTTATATTTTAACAATGATGGAAAAGTTAAATTGTAGCACTTTTAGCTTAAGTTACTGAGATATAATCCCAGTTTTAATATGCTATATCTGAGCTTTTCAGAGCTGAGATTTCAAACAATGAACCACTGAGGTGTTTTTTCTTTCACTCCTTCGTTTGGTGTCCCTATGAAAACAAACTCCCCCCCAGGTAAGTTTCTGAGGTGAGCCAACATGTTTTTCCACATCTGTACATCCTTTCCAAATGGATTAAACACAATTAAAAATTAATATGTATTCATCTTGTTTCAGAAGACCTGCTATACTTACACAGACAAAAAAAAAAAAAACATAACAAGATCATATGAATAATGAGCAGAGTCATAATTGTCATAATACAAAATGGTTACAAATGAGTTGCAGGCTGCTGCACGGCCTTTCCCAGCTCTAACTGTCTCCAACTGAAGTGGCAGCAGACGGGTAGAGGACGGTAAAAAGATCTCCCCGCTTTGACCTCACAACATTTGCAGAGGGGTGGGTCGTCCCACCGCCTCAGGGTTTGAAGTCACTTTGCTGGTGACAGTCGTGCAAAAGATTAACAGAACGTGATTAGAGACCACGTCTCTCCTCAGTGCCAGAACCGTAAAAAGCCAAGAGGCAAAAGCCAGGATGTTGCCTGCGTGTGTCCATCTGCTTCTCTGGCTAATCTTTGTAGAGTGTGGGCGTAGGCACACGCACATGCACTTACATGAACTCATTAACACACGCACACACACACACAAATAGGCTGCTGAGATTGTCCTAATGGATGCTGTTGGTAGAGTAAACACAATAAATGGCTAGTATCCCACTCTGTTTCTATGGCACTGTCTTCAGTCGGAAAGGCTTTAGTTCTCTCCTAAAAAAAGAACAAGGATGACGGCTTCAAAAGGATTGTAACTTGGTTCAAAATGAGCTTCAAACAGACACCCTGATGCTTTTTTATTTTGGTTCTAAATGGAGCCTGATCATGGGAAAATTGGGGTGATTGAACACATTTTGTCTGTCAGCCTCTCCTTACACCATTATCTTTGTGCCTCTGTTCACTGGCAGGAAGGAGGGGATCCCCCAGTTGTCCGGGACAACCGTTGCTACCCCTGAATGCTAATGAAGTGTCCTATCTGGGACAAGGTTAGAGATGAGCCCCTAACAAAACATCCCTGCTGCTCTGTCCCCTAACTCCCCTATCCTGCTCTGCATCACATTCTTTAGTTTTCTTGTTGTTTTATTCCCTAATCTTCTGTTTTTAGGAGGCAAGACAACATCAAAATGTGTTTTTCTCCATAATCCCTCTGTTTTAACCTTCATCCTGAGCTCAGATCAGATCAACATGAATAAAATAAACTTTACAGATAAATCTCACTCAGCTTGAACTCTTGTTTTTTTTTTTTGTCTGGGATATCCAGCTGAGATCATCTACCACACATAGATCTGGATGGTGAGAACCCATTAGAAATTCATTCCCTTCTCAAGCATCCCTGGGCAATGATTTTAGCAACATCCAACTGTATCAGTACTCGTCAGTGAAGCTACAGAAGTTTTTTTCAAGCCTGCAGTATGCACCCTAACTTGTATTGAATAAGCACTCAGTGAAGGAAATTCAGGTTTTTATCACCAACCAGCACACAACCACCACAAATGAAAACAACCGGGTAAAAGGCGACCTTTGTAGATGAGCAAGCAGCTGTTTCAATTAGGACAGCATCATTAGAGATGATCCATATAAATGAGGTCTGGATTAAAGCATCTATTTTGATATGCCACGCTCCTTTATAATGCAAATAGGGAATAACAAGGGTGGGCCACTTTTATTCCTCTCAGACGTGGCAGCTAATGAAATTTCCAAATAAGGAAATTTTTTAGTTTTTCTGTGATTTTTTTAAAAGAACTTTTGGGTAACCTGTAAGCATTTCAAAGCACAACATTAAGGATTGAGATCATGGTTGACTTTCCTGTAATGGAAAACATCTCACCATTTTTGCCTTCTTCTTTGTTGTGCTTCTTCAGCCACTCAATATTCTTCCTGATAGCTTCCAGATAGGTTTCTGATTTGCCTGGCTGATCTGAAGTTTAGAGAGACAGAAAACAGAGAAGAAGAAATTAAATACTCTCATCAATAGGGCTCAATGATTCATTAAAAAAAACAATAAGATTTAATAAAACACCATGTATTTTTCAAGGACCTTGATTTTATCAGCTAGTAACACAGCCAAATAGTAGATTTATAAATACTTAATAACATGTGATAACATTTTCTATAAAACACCAGCAATGATTACATAATTGAAAGGGCCTTTATGTTTTAATCTAATATATACAGCTCTATTTTCCTAGTTTAAACAGAATAAATATGCATCACTATAGATGGTCTCATTTTTCTGCTGTAAAAACTAAAGAGGTCGTCTTAGTACAGCTTATGAAACCAGCCAATCAGATTTCTCCTCATTAATTGAGGAATCAGACATAATCAGTCTGCTGTATTTTGCTTTTTGTTTATCCTTTTCTTATTAGGTTTTAAAGTGGATTATATTGAGTACATGCAGTCAACCAGGACACGCAGTGACAGGCATTTCCGGAGTCTGTTATTGGACTGGCCTACTTCTGAGACAAGCAGGGGTTTAATTATGATTGGCTGAGCTGCAGGAGTGATGTTTATTTCCTAACAGTTCTGCTGTGGGGAAAACAAAAAGGCTCATCTGGTTTCCACTGCAATCAAGCCATTGTTGTGGGGACTGAATAAAATAATCTACTTAACTGAAGTGAAGTGGTGAGAATTAGTTGTATGTTTTGTAAATTGTGTGTTTATTTAAGAGATGGAGTACAAAAGAAAACCAAATCAGGATGTGACAAGAAAACAAAAACAATAAAAAAAAATGCAAATCAAAAAGGCCAGAAATGTGTATTAATGAGATAAGAAAAAAATAGCAAAAGGACTCTATGCTAGTCATCAGTCTTGTGGTCGTCTGGATTTCTTTGTGGACTGACTGGTTTCAGTGGACGGCTGCTCCTCTTTGGTCGAGTCCTTCAAGTTGTCGTACTCCCTCTGCATCTTGGCTGTCTCAGATTTGGTGTTGTCATCTTCATCCAAGTTTTTCCCTTAAACAAAGAATAAAAACACAAAATTTATTGTTTTTGTTCAGCTACTGGATATCTAGAACTGCAAAAACATCTAGAACTGAATCATTTTCCCTATGAGTAAGGAGCTAGCTGTGATTTTCTTGGATCTCACACAGTGCAATAGATTTCCTTTCTTTTTAACACCCCTCTCCTTATTGTGTGATAAAATAAACTGAGGTCATTATCCTGCCTTATTTAAGCCTCTATAAAATTATACTATATACATTTTTTAAACAATCTGAAAACAAAAAAATATTGCTTTGACAGTATGTTTAATCTTGGACCATTAACTTTTCTTTTGCTAGAAGATAAGCACAGATCTGAGGCGGAGCTACCAGTTGTTTTTTTTAACCATAAAGCCGAGAGATTAGAGTAAAACTTTCCAATATAATTTTTCTGAATTTTAATACATTCAGCTATAAAGTTTACCAGTAAAGCTGGAAATGTCAGGAACCATGAGTGACTTTCCCAACTTGTTCTTTGTCTGCATGGCTATCATGGCGTCCAGGTTCTCTGCAGGTGGATGAAAGGAAACAATATTTAATTTTAGATATCATCAGCGTTGTGCGGTCAGTCATTTCTCCTTAGAGACAATGAATGGACGCCTGTTGACGTCCGTTTCAGTGTCCCGCTCTGCTCCTGTGTGACTCAGAGCGATATTATCATGAGAAACAGCCTTGTTCTTATCAGTTGATTGCAGGTTCTGGAACATGAGGGTCATAAACATAACCTTGAGCTTTTTTTCCCCCTCACTCTCATATTCAGAGCTTTAATAAGCAATCTCAATTGTAATAAAAAAAAGCTTTATAGAAATAATTTATGTGTGGTTTAAAAATGTTTGCTGGACCTATTTAACATGTAAACAAGGTACTGTTTGTTTTCCTAATGTTTATACCTCAGTAAATCATCATGTTATCCTCAGGATATGTCCTTTGTGTTACAGGGAGTTGGATTATTAAATCTTCACAGAGGGATTATGAAACAAGGGAAAAAACAGATCATATGGCCTGACAGGGGAACAACTCCTCTCCAGATTAATAAAGGAGGGAAACATTATGATCGAAAATTCAAGCCACAGATGTTCTGGTGATATATGCAGTGAAGGATCAGCTGAAAATCACACCCTCTGTTGAATTCTCATTAGTCTTCTAATTCAGCATGCAAAAGCTTTGAATAAATAGTTAATAGCTATATTAAAGGCCTCTGGCTTTAAATGGCTGCAAGAACCCTTGAATTGTTTATTGATTTCCTCTTTATGTGCACAGTAATATCTGCTAGTTATAAACTATTCATTCAGTTTTCCACCTCCCCTGGATTAGTTAACGTCCTTTTGGTTCGATAAATATTGTGTGATGTAACATATATATTTTTCTTTCTGGGAGAGGAGAAACTACGGATACAGGAAGAGGTTTTTTTATTTTTCTGAACGCGTCCAGAACGGAAAGCAAGTTGGGCTTGTTGTTTTTTTTTTAAATTTTTTTTTTTTTATTTACAACAGAGGGAAAACATATAAATCACAGGGTACTATGAGGCTTGACTTTTGTAATTTCCTCTCTTGTGTTTTTTACTTTCTATTACCTAACCAGCCCACCTTCCTTTGCTCTATGGATACTGTCCACCTCCTCACACTCTTTCTTTTCATTTCTCCCTCACCCTATCTTGAAGCAAGAAGCATCACCCGCTGGTAGATTAGGGATGATTGACAGCCCTGCGTATGCAGGGGTGTACCTGGGTGACTCACTGGAATATCACAGCCAGTTCAGAGGTGGGGGAGAGAAGGGGTGTTGCTAGGAGATGGAGGAAAATCCATTCCTCCGTCTGGTTATAGATGGGACCATGAGAAGCTGAGGACAGGTTGCCAAGGAGACCCACATCTTTTCTAATAGTATATTATGGCTGCACAGTTGTAGTGTGTTGCAGCAGCAGCAATAGTTTTAGACAGTAATGGCCATCTGAAAAGGAATAAAATCATCTCTCTAAAACACTCCACACAGCAGGTGGACTGCATCGGTCGATAGCCTTGAAGTGTAATTTGTTATTATCTCATTTAAAAGTGGATACAGTAGGATTAAACTGAAAAACTAAAATAATTATAATATTTTAATAGCTATACTGAACATATTTATAATATTCATCCAGGTAAGTTGTGTTGGCGTTAGTGTAGCTTAAATAGAAAACTGAACTAATTATTTAAAAGTCTCCCCAAAATATAAAACTTTCTGGGTTTTTTTTTTTTCATTCTTTGCTCTTCATCATCTGATTTAATCTGAGAGCAAGATTAGACAGCGAGAGGACTGGATGGGTTTGGGATTCATTGAGGGGGTCAGAGAGATGACTGCTCTGCTGCAAGTCTGAGGTGGTTGACCTTTCCATCGGCTACTGGTGCTCATAACCGAACCAGTCTGATCAGACTGGAAGCCCCATGACATTCATTACATGCCTTTATAGGCTTTATAGTTCATGGTGTTAGCTTAGAGCGAACATTACACAAACAACGCACTATAAAACAAAAAAGAATACACGGACGTGCATAAAATACATGCAAACTAGAAGGATTAGAGTCTTAATCTGAAATCCTTCATCATACTGGAAACCTAAAAGCTGAAATCTGTGGCACAATAATTCGGTTCCAATGCCCATTTGCAAATAATCCCAAAGGTCTTAAGTTAAATCAAAATGCCAACAAAAAGGAAGAAGAACACCATCAAAGAGGTAACAGTATTGTTTGACTTACATATTTCAATTTAAAACAGACAGCCTGATTATTTTCTAAGACAAATGGAAAGGCAATTATACCAACTGGAATAGTTAACAGAAGTGTTTATCATCTCTAAATAAATCTCTGGAAACAATTTTAAATGAAACTCCAGAGAAATGAAAACATGTTAATAATGACTGTATGATCTGATTGAAGCGTCTCTGTAAAGTGCCTCGAGATGACATTGTGAATTGGTGCAATATAATTAAAATGAAATAAAAATTGAGCATGGCTAATGATATGTTGAATCACAATCCAATCAGTTTAAATGGGCTAAGAAAAAAATGTTTTGCTAATAATTCGTTAGAAAAGAGTATGGTTGATATAAAGATTGTAGAAAAGTGGAAAAAGACTGAATGTTTTTTTTTTTTTTTTAAAGCAGGAAACAGAAGAGTGACCAACCACTTAGAGGTCTTCCCTCACTTTTTCTTTAAAGAATTAAAGCTGGAGGAGGAGATGTGAGATAATATAACTGCAGGCATCGGCAGTTCTTGAACAAATGGCGCCCCCGGTGAGCCCATTCCAACACCATCCAGATAGTAGCTAATCTACATTAGGTGCTTCTGAAGCTGAGGTGTGATTCCAGAAACAGTGAAATGCAACTTTTTGTGTTTAAACAACAGAAGAAAGGGTTGACATAAATCTTACATGCTGTTTGAATCATCTTTGATTAGTGAGGAATAAGTCGGTTAATATTTACACAATCTAGATACTTTGGTTTGACATCTAGAGATAATAAGATACAGATGATTAAAAATAGAATATTGTCTATATTACCTTTGCATCACATTTCTAATCCAATGTAGATTTTCATTTCTTGGTGTTTGACTATGTTTTTGTTTTTTGTTTTTTTTTTTACATTGCACACAACATAGAGGATTGTCCTCTTCCTGTTGACTTGATATGCAAATAGGCAATAGAAAAAAAATTGGATAATAGCTAATGGATTATTTAGAAAATGTTTTTGTAGTCCTCGTGCAGCTTACAGCCTCACCACCCAGGGTAGCATAGATGGATGGATGGATGATGGTTAGATGGATGGATGAGCATAGCATAGATGGATGATATTGGGATGGATGG
>NW_015150575.1:458127-489254 GCF_000732505.1 Cyprinodon variegatus
CTCCGTCCAAGTCTTCTTCCACATCCCTGTCCACCTCGTCCACAATCTCATCGTCATCATTGCCTTCCTCTTCTTCGTCATCTTCTTCGTCGTAACGACGCCTGGGTGGCTCCCATGTGTCCTAGAAAAACACAAGTTTTAGATCCTAGAACATTCCTCTATTACGATGACATTTCTCCTCATGCTGTACCGTATCTGGACCCAGGTCATCCTGCTCTCTCCTAGACTCCTGGTTCATGCTCTCCATTTCCTCAATTTCATTATTCTTGGCATTCTTGGTGATGAGATCCTGGAGAGCCTCGGCCACTTGGTACTCCAGAGTGTCAGCCTGACTTTCAGTAATCTATAAAAAAAATAAACAATAATCAAAAGGTGTGTGATGGTTCAATCCAACCTATTGATTGGTAGAGAGGGCAAAATCAAACTGTTCAAAGTGTCAAAAAACTAATTCACAGCTGAGCTTGTGGATTCCTGAAAACAATTTACACATATGTTCATCTCGTAGCGACAGAAAAGGTTGTGCAAAGAGAGACAGAGTCCGCTCCCGTAGGGAAAATGTCAAGCGACCCACTGGGCTGATTTTCAGATGGTAAGGTTGTGCTCAGAGCTTACCAGCCCCAGTTTGAGCAGCTTGGAGACGATCCTGTCAAAAACCCCTCTGTCATCCTCCTCATATATTTTGTTGGCAATCTTCTGAACAATATCCTCTGCAGTCAGCGGGGTGCCATCAACCTGCCGGAAGCTTTCTGGGTCATCTGAAAAGAGAGCAACAATATCATTTATTTCAGTCCCAAGTTTTTGATAGACATAATACTCTATTTTTTCACACTTCTAATGTTCCTTTTATTCGGCATATCACTCCAATCCTGAGTGAAAAATGTGTAACTATAACAGCCTGACACTTGCATAACGCTGCTGCTACTTCCCGAGGTCCAAACAGTATTAATGAGCACTGCCAAGTGATTTTTTTTCCTTTTGTGAAGGTTGAATCATACTTTTCCTCCCAGCTATTTTTGGCTCTTTTGAACAAAAATCTTAAATACTGAGCTTGGTAAATGTGTAACTGGGAAAGAAAAGCTGTGTGTCACTACTGAAATGATTGCAGGAACAGAGGAAGTGTAGCAATCAGTGAGTTGAGTCTGATTCAGATCACTTATATGAGAGCTTGTGGTCAAATTACATGCATTAAGATGTTTAAACACTTAAAATGTTATGTGTTCAGGTTCCTCTTAAATAACATCAACCATACATTAGCTGAAGGACTGCACTTGGTGTAATTGCAGAATAAATATTGGGAAGTAATGGGAAGAATTTAAAGCAGTATACATATTCTGTGCTTTATTAAGAACTATAAACATCAATGTCTAATATGTTTTAATCACATAAAAAGAAAATGATTGACTTTAATAACAAAGGAGTTATAAACAAAGATGAATAGAATTTTCTTAATAGTTTTTTTTTTTTCATGCAGAGATAACATTTACACATCCCACCTCCTCTTTCTTAGTAGTTCTCAGTGATTTTCTGACTGAACAGCCTTTTTCAAGTCAACCTGCAGCATCTCAATCAAAGACGGAGCTACCATGACTTTGATTCAATCTTCATCCTGTCCTTTTTGGATTTACTGGTGTGTTTGTAGGATAACCTTGATGTTGCAGGATCTGCTTCTATTTTAATCTTTTTTTTTTGATAAACAAAAAAGTTACAAATTTCCTTGGTTTTCCTGAGATAAATGATATTATTGATGGTTGTAGTGAGACGCTAAGCCAGTTACTGTTGTCACAGCCTTAGCAAACCCTGCCAAAAAGGATATATCTACCTTTATCCATCCACAGAGTATTTAAATTCTAAAAACACTGCACAGTAAAGTACTTTATTTTCTGTTATTTTTATACACTTTTCTATGGCCCACATTGTGTGACCACTTTTGCCTTTGCTGCTGTAACACCACAATTTCCCTGATTGTGGAACAATAGAGGGATTTTTCTTATGCTTTTAAGTTGCTGTTTCTGGGTGAGATTTTAGTTTACACTAACTATTCTGTCTGTTCTGATCTCCGAATGTTTTAATCTTCAGTCCAGAATTCCTGATCTTAGTTTCTCTGCGAAGCTGCCATTTTCTCAGGATTTTCTGACAATATGTGTCCTCCTTGCACCTAACATGAAACTGAAACCTGTGCAGTCGTTTTTTCATTGTAGAAAAAAATCAACTTTTTTTTTTTATCTGAAGGTCGAAAGCTCTTTGGATCTTGTCTTAAAAGAAAATTCCGACGAATCATGTTCTTATCATATGCATCTGACATAATATATCCATGTGGTATTTTAAGAACAAATAATGGTAATGACAATTATACATGTTAAAACACAGCAACTATAATAGTGTTCTTTTTTTTCATATAATGTGAACATACAGACCCATCACAAACTTTCCTGCAGTGTGAAAGAGGACTGACAGAGCAGAGCATCAGCTTTCCCCTCATCAGAGTAGAGGAAGAAGGGGATAATCTGTTTCTGCTGGATTCACGTGTCCTGTCTCTGACTCTCTGGCTGCTCAGCTCCATTATACCCACGTGTTTCCTCGGCCTACTCTTTCTTAAAATGTCTGCCTGGTGGCCTGCCAGCAGCAGAGAGAAGTATCCAGGATGAGGCTTGTTCTTAGTGATGAGAGGGAACAAGCCAAACAACTCTGACTGCTTATTGTGTCGCTACTAGAGACAAGTGCACCTCTGATAAAGTAGAAAGGATTTTTATTTTTATTTTTCGGATGATCGATGAAAGATGAACTGTTTTACGGTGCTTGAATCAGCAATTTTCTTTGAGAACCTAGAAAAAGAATAAAGTGATTGTTGAGTGTTAGTACCCTGGTACTTGCTGTAGTCTATTCCGCTCTTGGTGGAGTCATAGTCGTCAGCCAGGCGTCGGCTCTTCGTCGAATCGGATTCATCCGGGACATACTGATCCTCCTTCCTGACTGCCGCTTCTAGAGCTTCTTTTGACTTCTGGCCATCAGCCAGAGACTTGAGCAGGGTGAAGTCGTCACCCTGGTCTGACTCTCTGTCCTTGGAGCCCGCGGGTTGTTTACTTTCTGTAAGGACGCAGACGCAAACAGAGTGACGCTCAAGGTTGAATAATGGTGCATATGATGACTCTTTTACTGGAAAGGCTGCAACCTAAATCAGCGCAGCAGGCGGAAACACAGTCATCAATTGATTAGCAATGAGGTGTCCTCTTACCTGCTGACTGTACTGCAGCCTTTACACTGTCTGCCTCTGCAATCTGGGGAAGGACAAACATCAAACAATTGATTGTTGCTCAGGATATAAGCTCTGATTATTAATGTTTGTTGGGCTAAAAAAAGAGCCTGTTTGACAAGAGACCATAAAACCTACTCGGCCGGATATTAAAGAAAAGGTAAACTAGCTGTGGGAGGTGGAGGAAAAGGGACCTACCTGTTCCTGTAAAGGTCTTTCCTCCGTCAGCTGTCTGTTGTACACAGTTTTATCTGCAACAGAATCAATGCATTAGGTAATCAAACCGCTGTTTGAAAGCAGAATACATTAGAGATCAACCATAAAGATACTTTGGTTAATTTATCCAATTAGTTTTTACAACAAACAAACTTAAATCAATTTAAAATAGATTTTAAAGATACTTCTGCAAAATTGACCTGTCAGACTGATGTGATCTGATGGGTTTCTGCCCTCCTAACTCTCCACCAGAGGCAGAACTTAATCGGATTATCAAACAAAAGATTAAACTGTGGCGAAAATAGACCACAGGCGGCCTAAAGAGAGGGAGCGCATTAAAAACACCACCAGCCCTTATTCAGAGTTAGAGGACGCTTTTTAAAAAGTAAAACAAAAAAGATACTGCTAGTATATATATATATATATATATATATATATATATATATATATATATATATATATATAGGAGCAGAAAAAAATCTCTGTAACTTTTATCTTTATGCTAGAACTTTATGTGGTTCATGCATCTTTTTCACGATACTTTTCTAGATTTTTGTAGAAATCTTAATCTGAGTGTGCATATGTGCCCCAGTTCTCTGGAACTCACCATCCAATGAGGCTGTAGGTGTGGGGAGGGCAGATGTCTGGATCACTACATTCAGAACAAGAAGCTGGAGAAGAACAAAAAGGCCAACGCGTTTGGACGCCATCCTGAAGCAATCTGCCACGGAGCGCGCAGGAGATTGTTTCTACCTCCTGTTTGGAGCAAAGCAAAAAGTGCTGAATGTTTGGACAGCTCCTGTCCCGGTGCTGAAACTGCCGCGGAAAGGCTGCGCCTTGGGGGGCGCAGAGAGGGAGGGTCTGTCTGTCAGACGCGCAAAGCGGGTTCCGGTCGGAAGAAATGATAGCTGCGCTCCCGGAGCTGTTGACGCACGGCGATGCTGAAACCAGGTCAGCTGTCTAATTAAAAGCAGATAAGCAAGGAGGCTGTTCCAGCCCCGTGTGAGCTGCAGCATCACCTGCCAAGGCTGTAATACAAGCCACTACAACAAGACCTGCCCCCCTCATCAGGGAGGAAGGGGAGGAGACGCTGGAAACAAAGGAGGAGGAGATGAACACTGCAAGAAGAGCGCTCAATCTCACCTTTTATTCCAGCAACATAAAGATAATATAAATTGATTTAATTCCAATTTTGAATGAAATACAATAAATGACGCAAAAAATACCGCAAAAAACGCAAATGAGGTTTGAAAGATCAACAGCAAACACCACCGATAAATGTATTGCATTTAAATAAGGATTAACAAGAATATAATGCATTTCTACTACGATATTGTAGTTACTTTTTATTATGGAGTTGTAATTCCATGCAACCATACCTAATTAGCTGAAGGGAATATTTTTTGCAGCGTTGGACAAGAATATAAATAAAAAAACGCCCATTTCGTGCGTCACGGTTAATCTGCGTCATGTTTGTAAATCTTTCCCTGAATGGTCAATAGCAACCGCTGTAAAAAGGGCAATTAACCACATAAACAAAGAGAAACATAAATAAAATCGGAGTTCTGGGTGCTTTGATTTAATGAGCGGTTTTTTTTTTAATTAATGGTCATTTTTAGGGGCTCTCTGACATCAGAACAATTTTGATTAGTTTCCATAACCTCATCATTTAACTGAAGCTTTCAACAATAAGGAAATGTTAATTACATTTTTTCTTCCATATATTTTAAAATAATGTAATCTAATATTAAAAATAGCTGTGGTGAAAAATTGGTAATCTTCAACATGATTATTTTCTAAATGATATTAGTTAATTCTCCCTGATAGAAATAGTTAGATGTCTAAAAGGATCATGATGGCTCAAGTTTAACACAATGGGACACTGATCTGCTGTTGGTTTGACTAACCAGCCTGAGGCATAGCATTAGCAAGCCATTCTTAGTAGTTATATCCACTTAAAACCCTCTCATTTAGCAAGAACATTTGGTTTTCTGCTTGTTTGTATCCACTCTACAATGAAAGCTCAATTGAATTTAGTTTGATGCTAATTTGGACTTAAGCGTTAGGTCCATTAGACTTTTTTTTAGCACTTTGTTGCCCCCTTTGAGTTGATCTTGTTTAGTTTGCTGGACCTGGGCATGTTGAGAGTCATATTGAATGTAACCCTCTCTCTTTAGGCCTCAGACTCTTTGACTATATAAAAAATAAAAGCTATTTTAGGTTGCAAGAAATATTGAACTACTGTAAATAAATAGTTTTTATATAATACATTCTTACCTTTTTTTTTAAATACAATTTGAATACTACAGAACTGTTAAAGTTCAAATTAAATGTCTACATAAAGATTAATTCTTATGTCAGCAAAGTTGTGATTTTATGCAACACAAAACATAGGCTTCCATTGTTCATTCAATGGAAATATATCAGGGTTCAGTTTTTATATGCACTTAGTGTCAAGTTCAGAAGAGGTTTTGGTGGACCCAAATGCAAATATGGAAGCTGAGGTGGTTTCTTGCAGATTTAATAATTCTATACGTGACAAGTGAGGCAAAAAAAATCCAAAAATAACAAAATACAGAAAACCAAAAACTAGAGGACATCAGGGTAAAAATACAAAAAGATCAAGAAACTACGAGGAACCTGCAAACCGTAACTGAAGAGAAGGAGTAATTATGTCAAACAGAACAAAGTATGCAGTAATCAACTGATCAGGAGCAGGTGTGGACAGAGGGATCTAGAATGGAGCTAGGGGAAAGGAGACTGACACATAATAAACAAGAAATACATTAGAACTCAAATCCAACAAACACCACAAAATGGAAATGAAACCAATAAACTACAAAATACAGAAAGACATGAATCAACTGAAAACTTAAAAACGTAACAGAACTGAGAAGGTCAGAATCATGACTCTGAGTTCTGAATTGCATGTTTTCATGGGTGTTCAAATGGAAAAAAGTCTCTCCTCTATATGCCTTCACAAGCAGGCTATTTTGATTGGAGAACGTTATCTGCAGTATTAAGGGAAACGATTTGGATCATGTGGTCCTTCACTGATGTTCCTTGGATTTATGAGGGCTTTTTGTGAGATTACAGTGCATAGCTGAATTCATTTCCTTTGGCTGCAGAGTTTTAATGTATCTGATCTACTTCTTAGGCTTTTTTGGAGGAAATAAATTCTTCTGATGACCTACTTTAAGGTTTTCCTGGTAGTATTGCCATGTATTCATTCACATTACACTGAGCCTGGTTAACATCAGGCTTGTCCAGCAGAGCTTTGTGAAATATGTCTCATTACACAGATATTTATCTTAAGAAAATGCGAATATATAATTCTGATCCACTGTGGAAAATGAGTAATTTTGTTATTAGTCATTGTTATTTGATATGAGTGATCTTTGTGCAGACTGTGATGCAGACCTGTTTCTGAGCAGTGGAGAAAGGGATGTTGGCCTCATTTTGTTCAATGACTATGCTTCCTTCTTTCTGCTTATCTCAGCAACCTTGAAAAACACAAGTCTTGCCAAAATCAGAAATCAAAGAGCTTTATCTGAGATTAAAGTGCAGCAGATACTCAGTCTACTGGGTCTAATGGAGGCTAAAAATATCTTGCAGTCATCCAAAATCAATGCTAAAAAGCTGCAGTGATCTTTGGAGCTATTTGTATTTGGACTGGATATTTTTTAATATATTGACCTTAATTTATCTCTTTTTTATTTCCTAAAGGATTCCTTTTTATTTCTTAGTTCAGTCTGAGGGTTTATGTTGTTCAATACTGACACCTGGTGGGTGAGCATTGTAATTACAGCCTCTTCGTTTCAGAATTATCTCGTCAAAGCAACATTAAAAATTAATGAAAGAAAGCATAGATAAATAAATGCAAGCAAAAATATAATCAAAACCAAACAAAAATACCAATAAATAAAGTACACAAGTCAAGCAAAGTTTGTTATTTAGCCCATTTCAGAAGCAAGTGATAGATAGAAACATGATAGAAACAATCAACATAAATCGGGAAGAAATCTTAATTTCCACCAAATCCCCCCCAAAAAGCTCTGAGATTCTATGCATATATGCATTTTTTTTGGCGTTTGTTGTTGTATATTATGATATTTCATAAATCAGAATATGTGATTCAAAGTACTTTTTTAAGTACCTAAATAAAGGTCAGAATTCTTTATCCTGAGCTATCTCTATAGTTATGCTGCTATAGGCTTAGACTTCTGAAGGACATAGGGACCTCCATCTCACCATTCTGCTTCATTCTATCTCTATTCTCCCACTTTGCAGAATCTAGTAGTTCAATCTCTGACGTTCTGCTCTCTCTGCTTTTTCTCATAGTAGCTTTGCCTCGTCTGTTCCTGTTTGGCTGTGACACCATCGTGGAGAGAAATATCAGCTGTGCTGCTGCCATCAACACCCTTGCTTATAGATGTTGGAGATCGGCCTGTTTTCCAGTGTAGTCCCATTTGTCTGACTGTGACTGGCTGGATGTGCTATCTTCATCCTCTGACATGGGAGCTTGCTCGGACCTCGTCTGCCTGGCTGTGTTTACTGGACGTTTTTCCTCTCCACTGTCGCTAAAAGCATGCTTAGTGTGAGCAATTGTCTTCGAGACAATGAGTCGATGCAACCAACTGGTTTTCCTTAGATAAAAAAACTTTGAATCAATTTGACCGTATGATCTGGTTGAACTGTAAAGGGCCTTGAGATGACATGTGTTGTGAATTGGCGCTATATAAGTAAACTGAATTGATTTGAATTTATTATCTCAGAGGGGAAATTTGTCATACAACTGCAGCACAAACACATCCATAGACAACAATAAGTAAAATCCTACAGCGATTGATTAAGAATTGCAATTGCAACAGATATAAAAAAGGTGTTGTGCCTTTTGTCCTGCATTTAAGGACAGTGAGTGTGCAACCAGATGGGAGGGGTTTGCTGTGGATGGCGATTTCTGTGTTACAGTTTTTAAAACATTTAACCCATATACATGCATTCAGATTTAAAGCAGAAGACACAAAGACAGCAATGAGAAAAATAAAAATAAAGAAATAGTCAGTATAACAACAAACAGTAAAATCATACATTCTCTAATCTTCAAGGTAATGTGCAGATTTTCTAAAGATTTATGCTGAACAACTTCGTAAAACGGCTTTAATAGATGATGTACTATGCAAAAAATTGATATCTAAATAAGTAATTTTTCTAAAAATATGTGCATTCGTTCTTGAATTGAGCAGGTAAATAAGAGACACTGGAGTTCCATTGGCCAATGGAACAAGACACATTACATTATATTTGAAATAAGAAAAAAACAATCTGATTGTCTTATTTCAAGGGCATATTATTTAACTATCTTATTTTAAGAGTAAAAATACTCATTCCATTGGCAGATCATCTTATAAATACACTTAACTTAAGAAATGTTGACTGATTTTTAGATCGTTTTTTTACAGTGTAGGTGTCTTGATGATAAAGAGAGACTGTGCAAAAGGATGGTTCAGACATCACTCTGCACAGCTCTGACCTTGTGAACGGGCACAATAAGGAAGCGCTGTCTACTAAGGTAGAGTTAGCTTTCTTCCACTTTTATGTAAAGCATTAAAAACTTGGTGGATGCACTTTTGTCTTAAAAAAATCTTATTTCATCCAATGAAACCACTAGGTGTCATGCCAGAGCTACTGAATGCTAGCTCAATCCAAGTCCAAATTAAGATGTGAACCAAACTGACTATTTTTATTAATTAATTAATGTGTTTGTTTTGTTTTCCTTTCTCTTGGTAAAATGTTTTTGAGGAGTTGAGTTTGTCATGGAGGGATGCTGCTCGGTAACGCAGTGGGTAGCACTGATGCCCTTGCAGCCAGAAGGTTTCTGGTTCGATTCCCGGCCAGGGGTCTTTCTGCATGGAGTTTGCATGTTCTCCCTGAGCATGCATGGGTTCTCTACGGGTACTCCGGCTTCCTCCCAGAGTCCAAAAACAAGACAAGTTAGGTTAATTGGTTAATCTAAATTCTCCTTAGGTGTGAGCGTGAGCGTGTGTGTGTGAATGGTTTGTCCTATTTGTAAGTGTAGTTGCTTAGACATTTATCCTGTTGCCCTACAATGGACTGGTGACCTGTCCAGGGTTTACCCTCTCGCCCGTAGACAGCTGGAAATAGGCACCAGCATCCCCTCGCGACCCTGCTTGGGATAAGCATGACAGAAAATGGATGGATGGAGTTTGTCATGGACTAACATCAAAGGCAGCTAATAGTTGGTCAGATTTACTCTGTTACGATTTACTTGAGTAAATGTACTTTTAAGAGTTCTTTTATTGTATTTGTTTTTTTTTTTTTTTTTTTTTTTTACAGTATTTTACTTTTACTTAAGTATTATTCTTCTTAATAATCAATTCCTTTATCAGAGTAAAGTTTCTTGTCACTCCACCCACCACAAGTAACATGAGCTATTCAAAGTTCTGGTAAATTTACATATTGCTACAGGAAAATCATTATCCTTTCCAAACATATATCCAATACACTCTATAAAACAGATTTCTACACTTATGTTAAGGGAAAAAAACCAAGATTTGTAAAATGGTTGCTTCTTCCAGAATTTATTTTCTATTTGTGCTGGTTGTGTTTTTAAGTTTTTATACTTTGAAATAGCAGGATTTGCACATGACTGAAGTAATATGTTTTGTAGCATCCAAAAAAACCATACATTAGAAGAGCAAACAGTGACTTATTACTTGATGAGACATTTTATGAGATATGTTTTTACTTTAAGTAAGTTCAGTAATTTGAGAAAT
Source organism: Cyprinodon variegatus (assembly GCF_000732505.1). Classification (NCBI taxonomy): domain Eukaryota; kingdom Metazoa; phylum Chordata; class Actinopteri; order Cyprinodontiformes; family Cyprinodontidae; genus Cyprinodon; species Cyprinodon variegatus. The sequence continues at coordinate 468,391 of NW_015150575.1, forward strand.
CCCCAATTAAGACAGTGCCCTTCCCTCTGGTCATTAACAAATAAATTGAAGATGATCTTGGAGGAATACATTATGATGATCTACTTAAAATAAATCAGAATCCAAATTGAGTAAAATATTAAAACATTTCAATGTGGTTTAATGAACATAAACCTGTTTTCTAAAATACCTTGTCAGTCAATGACTTGATCTGTAATAAACACATTGATTAGTTTTGTCATACAGTAACCTGGCTGTAGAGGATTATGTCAGCATAAATGAGAAAAATTTAACAGGCACAGAAATTCTAGTCAATGAATTTCATTGTGATATATTTCGTTTGTAGTCCAAAGCCAATTTTAAACCATTTTCTATTTTCTATCGTCCACCAGTCCCTCAATTTTTAGATCAGTTTTCAGAGCTCCTAACTGATTTAGTGATAAATACAGATGATTTTAACATTCATGCTGACGTTAAAGTTGATAGCTTAAATGCAGACGTTAATAATAATACCTAATTTCTTTGTTCAGAATGTGTGCAGATCAACACATTCTTACTTACATACTTTGGACCTTGTGTTGTGATATTAATCGTGAAAAGGTAACATGTATTTCCCAATAACCCTGCCCTATCTGACCAGTTTTAGTAACCTTTAAATTTGGTTTAACTGAGATTTCCTCCTAATTCTAGATTTCGTTTAAATTCAGTTGCTAAACTCACACAGAGACATGGCTCTGTCTAGATGTCCTTTCCCCCAGCTCTCAGCAGTAATGACTGTATGGGTTTTTATATTTTATTCTGATTTAAAATTCTTAAGGAAAACTGTCTAAGCACTTACGCTTTAATTACCTTTATGAATAGTTACAGTCATGTTTTCATCATAGCTCTTAAACAGTTCTGGTGAAAGTCACTAATGATAATTTCATGGCCTGAGATAATGTACCTGTGCTTGTCCTGTTTGATCTCAGGGCTGCATTACAATGTTCTTTTAGAAAGGCATGGGCATTCTGTAGGAATGAGCTTGGCTGGTTTAAAGCGAACATCTGCTGAAACTACTCGTCCTTAATTAGAGAATCCTTTTAAAGTCAATGACTCGATGCAATCGGCTGGGTTTCTTCAGATAAAAAACTTTTAGCCATTCTGCCTGTATGTTTTGATTGAATTGTCTCTGTAAACTTTACAGAGACAATTCAATCAAAATCTCAAGATACTTTACAGTGTAAAGTATCTTGAGATTAAATTTGTTTTGAGTTGGCATATTGTAAATAAGCTGAACTATAAAGAATTTCTTGGATGACTACTTTCTCTTTCACTCAAACAAAACAAATTTTGTTTGCTTCTCTTACTGGAATAAAAATTTGGGCACTATACCCACGTCTGACTAACAAACGTGCATGACTCTGACGTCCATGACTCTATGACGTGCATGACTCTCACACTGTCCCTTGGCCTGGCAAAGAAGTAAGAAGTTTAACATCATGCTGATCACATTATTGACTGGCTGCAGGAATATCTGTATATTGCTGGTGCCTTTAAAAACACTCTCTGAAAGGAGGAAGTTAATACAGATATGGCAAATGAAACACATGTTTTGATGATTTATCCTACATCTGGTTTCAATCTATGGCCTTGCACTGGTATCTCAGCTGGTAAGCTCCTGAGAGAGTAGTAGACTCGTGTTTATGAGACAAAGTGTTTGCAGTAGCCACATGTTTTAATCCTATTATTTCTGTTACCATTACCGTTACCACTACATTAAGCTGCTGATATATATATATATATATATATATATATACATATATATATATATTCACAAAGCTAGGAGTTTAACCATTAATGGAAAGCAAAGGTTTGTAACAGTTTAATTACTTGCAGATTAGATAATAACAAAATATGGCAAGAAGCAAACCATAAGGAGTGAGAATCATGGTAGATTCTACCACGCATGTGAACCAGGCTTGTGTTTATACAGTGAAGTGTTGGGGCACATCAATGGTAGTATTTGTTTGTTCATTCTGTATCTTTATAACTGCCTTATGACCCTGTGTTTTGGGAACATCCAAACACAAGGTTTCTCTGGGAAACCGGGTCTAGATAGACGGGGAAAATTTCCTCTTTTTGTTAGCCTCAAGGGGAAACTGAAAGGACCTTAAAGGAAATCCATTAAAGCCAAAAATCAGGGAGTTGTCTGCTTTTCATTTTCTTACTATTTGCATTGCAGTGAGTAATTCTTTGTTTATTAAGCATGGTAGTATGAGTAGCTTCACCACTAGAGGTCCATGCTTTCCTCCTTTTTAAAAGATGGGAGCAGAAGCAAAGAGATGTACTTGTTAATGAGGTTAAATTAAGTGCGAAATGCCACTTCAGATACCGCACTGCCTAATTAGGCTCTATAATGACCTTTTTGGGTTAACTAGCTCTACCGTTAAAATATTTCACCACCTGTAGGTAGCTGCAGTAAATAGGCAAGCATTCCTGTGTTCCTCCAGAATATTTAGAAAGGTCACATGTCCTGCAGTGAGGGACACATATGTGACCTCCCAGGGAGGTTGTCAATAATCTTAACATCTCTGTTATCAGCTAACGTGATGCTTGTCAAAATGTGTTTTTTTACGTCTGGGTTTGTTTCTGATACAATTAAATCTTTTCACCATTGCCGTATCTCTGCTTTTTCTAGATATGGTTTTCAACTCCCCTCTCTATACTTTTGATTTAATATATTCTTCCTTTAGATTTGCTTTTGATTTATCCACAATAATTTCTTATCAAAGCTGTGCAGTAACTTTGTTATAAAGCAAAGCTATATTTAGGGTATCAGGTTTCACCCATTTTATGTCAGATCTTTGAGGTTCTCATATCTATAATGTTATTCTAATCTTTCTTGAAAATATTTAATATTGCAATTTGCTCGTTTTAGCAGGTCCAATACAAAATAATCTGTTTTTTTTTTTCTGTTCAATAGATGTCTTACATTTATGGCCTTTTTTGCAACCTTTAAAAGCACATTGACATGGTCTTTTTCAATTTAGTTCAAAAACAGAAAAGGGTTTGAGACATTTGCTTCATTTTTTAATAGTCTTAGAGTTACTTCGTTTCAGTTATCATCAAAAACTGCTGCTTGTACAAAACATGCAGCCTTGTCTATTTCATTTCTGGACAAAATTTGCTGTATCTTGGAAAAGTTTAGATTAACAAGCTTGTGGTGCTTACAAAGAGAATTGGAACTAGCTTTTATCAGAACCAGATAATGGAACTTTATAAACATGTAGAATTGGATATTTGTCAGTTAATCGATCAGCATCGTGTACTGATTCATCAATATGATAATTTTATTAATTACCAAGTCAATCTATGCACTGATCTCCTGGCCTGGTTTTCATGAACTATTGCATAATATTATTTACTGGGTTTGCTTTTTTGCGTTGCATCTACTTCTTCCCTTGTTTTAAAACAGAATATGTAAAATCACAGTTTCAAACAATTTTTATCATATTACCCACCATTCCAGAGATCCATGAGAAGCCAATTGTTTCTTAAATGTACAGCAAAAGAATTCTATTTTATTTTGCCTGGAAAAGCAGGTTCCTTGCAGCGATAATCGACACAGTAAGAGTAAAATATTGGGAAAAGATGTCAATCCATCCATATTGACCAGGATGCTAATCTGTGAGAAAACTACAGGACCTCAGCACAGGGGACCTGTGGCCTTGGCTAGGAAAACTGATAAGTGGTGTTTTAAAGGAAGCTTAAGTGCAAGAAAAATAAAGCTGATCTACAGTGGAATTGAAAGCACAGCATTCAGGATTTCTGCTTTTGTTGCTTTTATGGCTTCATTCATTGACCATGTGTCCTTCAGGATGATTAGAAATAGGATGAAGCCATTAACTGTACAAAAGACAAAAAAAAAAAGGAAAAAAAATGTCTGGGGTCAGTTTTTCTTTCTCTCATGTCTGGGGAATGTGATTATTCACAGGAGGCTGACTCCCTTGTGTTATTTAGAGCTGCATACTTTAGAGTAAAACACAAGAAAAGTAGAGAGAAAATGGGGCTCTACGCTGCTAGAGGAACTACTTATTCTGTAAAAACAGTAATAAGAATTATAATAATAAGAAGAATAATCCTAGATTTCTATACAATATTTTATCAAAACTCACACTGAGTCATACCTCTGCTAAGCCATAGGTTCCCCCAGCTGTAAGCAGTAATGACTTTATGGGATTCTTTTTCAATAAGATTGAATCTATTAAATGTAAAATAATTGGCATCGTTCATGTTATGATTAATTAGTTCTTAGTATTGGGGAAGCACTGGTGGTAACTGTACAACCCTAAATGTGTTTGGACAGGATTTGATCCAGTTGAGATTTCTAATTTGTCAAAATTTTTTTGCTTCATCTAAACCTTCAACTTGTATTTTGCACAAGAATACAAGAGAGATAAAGAAACAATGCCAAACAAATTGGTAAAGGTATTGTTTTCTTTGATTCCCTCCTAATTTAGATGGTATTATATCCATAGTGCAGGGATATCTATCACAGTCTTTTAAGGTAGCTGTTAAACCTTCTCTTGATCAAGATGACTTAATAGGTCATGGAAAATACCTGCCACCGAGTTGTGAGTTCAAAACCCATTCCAACAGACTGCCACTCTGGCTCTCTGAGCAAGACCCTTAACCCAACCCTGCTCTCCCGGCACTGTGCGATGGCAGCCAACTACTCCCCAAAGGGATGGGTTAAATGCAGAGAGTTCATTGTGTTGCTCAGTACTTGTTTTACTATAAATCACAGCGTAATGACAAAAGCTGGAAAAAAATATTCTCATATTTGCTCTGTAGGATCTCAGTGGCTCATATAATGCTGTCAGTCACTTACTGTTCAAGCAAGATGAATTGCTGTCAGGATTGTGAATTCATTCCTGAAAATGCATCTTGCCTGGATCCAGCAAATGCATTCGCCTCGATACACAAAAGTTTAGGACCAATGAACTGCAGTGACGTTTATGACTAAAAAGTGTCAACCAGAGGTGGAAGGCTGAAGCAAAACAAAGATGGCTGTAGCAGTTTTAGCTGGAATACCCTCTGTTTTGAAAAAGGACATAATTTTTGCCTTTGTGAATTGGAAGCTGTTTGCACGTTCTCCCCAAGCGGATTTAGTAAGAGTTTTATTTAGACTTAGACTCAACTTTATTAATCCCTTGGGATTACTTCTTCAGGGAAATTCTGGTTCCAGTAGCTTATATAGAGTACAAAGGGCAGAGTTAAAGCAAGATGCCATTAAAGATGAAAATACCGCAGACACTAAAAAAAAGTGTGTATATAAAACAAAAGACTATAAGAAAGTTGTAATGTCTTGGAATATGTTTCCCTTAGATATAAAAATATCTACACAGTAGAGAGCAAAGGAAAGACCACACAGTAGTTGACTTAGATAAATGCACTTTCACTGCAGAAACATACTGACCATATATATAAGTAAAAATTAGACAGACTTCACAGTATTTGGCCTTGTTTATTGCACTTGTACTGCAGAGATGTACTGACCTTATGAATAAATCATTCTTATCAGTTCATTAGTTATCAGTTAACTCAGCTAGTTGTGAAACTAATCAAGCTGCTACTCCTTCTGTGATTGGCTAAAAAGTCGACATGGGAGGCAGGCACCCAGTCAACTCATAGAATTGTACTGAATGTCATTTGGCAAACTTTCTACCGGAGCCTTTCCAGATCTATACATGTAGTTCAGTTTGAATTCTACATGGTGTCACTCTGGTTTATGCCAGGTTAATCAGTCACAGTACTGTACAAAAGAACTTGAATGTTCTATATGAGTAAATGGAGATTTGTTTTAATCTTTTCCAAACTCTTCTCTCGCTGAGACCACACTCTCTTCTCACCAGCTCACAAACAAGGCAGCACCGAAAATCTCCCCGTGTCTTAGCGGGGGAGTGTTTTATGTTATCTGGAAGGACGACTGCTGAAGACAGTACAGGGGATTGTAAAACTTAATCTAATAAAGCTAGACTTGGTTAACTCTGCACAAGGCCAGATGTGTCACTGCGGATTCGTTCTGCACATGCGCCATCAGCTCATTTGCACATGCGCATCCAGTTATACATCCAGGTTTTATTTTGTTAAAAAGATCTAAATTACGTTTTTTCCTCCCCAAAAATTGTAAGCATACTAAATATAATGTGTTTAAGGTCAATATTGTATTTTGTGAGAAAATAAATGCCTTACAATCCTTTCCATTTTACCACTCGTCTCTGCCCGATCTGACATGGGATCATACGCTACTTCCAGGAGCGAGCTTTTTCGGCTTTGGATTTAAACATAAATCTAGTCTTTTTGAATTTTATGTTTTCCGTTCGTGTTAAAATTATAGTATATAGCATGTAATCTAAACAAAGAAACAACTAAAATGCAGATAAACCTGGTTTAATTATATTTGGCCAGACTACTCTGAGCATGTCCAATGATGACGTCAGAGAAGCAGTTTAACAAAGAAAATGTAAAAAGCATCAAATTTGTCTCACAAAAGTCATAAAACATTTTTTAAAGATGTGTATTTGCATTCTTTAGAGAGTTAGGGATAGAAATAAGTAATTTTACTACCATAAGTGCATTATTTATGAGCACCCAGATGTATATCTGTTTCGCGCATGCGGAGGACGGATCGTGCTTCGGGGACGGATCCGGTAGTGACAAGATGCATTCCCACTGATCCCAAGCAATACACTCTTTGTACCCCTTCCATGCAAAATATATTGGATCACTGAATTCAAAATGGTGAAAAGTAGTTTCTTTCTTAAAGTTGTGAAAGCAATCATCCACCTACAGACAGAAACTCTCACCCTATATCACCTTCATATGGAGACAGACCCCTCTTCAGACAAAATCACACACACACACACACAAACAAACACCCCTTCTGACAATCATTAAACCCCTCGCTGATTTCATATTGTTGGGGCACAGGTTGCCTGAAGCCAATGTCATTCTACACCCTTATCTCAGTAAATAAGCTCCTCTGGTTCTGATTGCTTATTGCTGGTTTCTTCCATCACATTGCTCATGTAAAATCTTGTGTTCCTCTGTTGCTCTTGCTCTAACTTAATGTTATCCTTTGCATTAAAATTTCTATCCTTTTGATCATGAGCTTGCGTTTGCAGCTTGGTCCAATAGTAAACTGGAATAACATGACGGACATAAATAAACTTTTGAATGAGTTACATTAACTTTAATAAAGACACTTGGGGTTGTCTTCACATCCGTCCTTCTTGTATCAGTACTAACCTCATGCTGTAGAGGGAGGCCAGCGTCTATCCCAAACATTTTGCCAGCGACAGGACGCCTCCTGGATCTGCAGTTCATTACTCTGCTCACATCCATACAAACCGCTTATTATCTATTTGGATTGCTCAGTTATTCCAACCTCCATGTTCGTGAGCTTTATGGAGATCACAAAGCCCCATAAAGTAATATTAATCGAGAGAAAAAAACAATAAATAACATATACTTGTGTGCTTCTCCTTTTTCCCATGGGGGATTATAAATCAGTTTGTCACACTGCATTTCTCCTGCTTGTTAGGCTCATGATGAGCCAAAAGAACAAAGGTTAGAGGAAGTAAATTAAGCTTAGGGTTAAAGACATCAATGTCACTCTATAATAGCATAAATAAAATCAATGAGCATGTATGTCTGTGTGAGCTCAAACAGGGGCTCCCAGGGTGGGTGGTCTCTCTGTTCTGCAATGCTGGATGTGGACAGAGAAATGAAGCCATAAGTCTTTTCTGCTGACTTCCATGGTTATCCTGCTGGAGTCACACCAAGCCACCAGTAATATGTTTTCCTGGAGCCGGGAGCAGAACAGAGCAGAGGGCATCTAATGAACCAGAAATGTCTGCCCCCCACTTCATTTCAAATTGTGCCTCTAAATCTTTACGCCAGTCTGCATGTGGATGAAATGAGCAGGAAATAAGTGGCTTCATGGACCATTTATTATCCCCTCATCAGACCTAATATATCTACAACTTTTCTATTTAATTACAATGACCACATGTTTTTAGATTTTTTTTTTAAACCTGTCAACATGGTGATTTATGTGCTTGAAAGTTAGATAAATAAGCAGTCAACACCTTGTCAGAGCTGGTTCCTCCTGTGTATTCAGTCACTCTCTCATAAACAGCCAATTCCAACAGCTTACAATGAATATGAAACTTTAAGCTGGAAATAAGCAGTTTATTCTGATTGTTATTCACCCTGTAGCAACTTATTATTAGCTACGTATTTGCTATTTAGTATGTAGTCAAAGCAAGTCCTAAAATAACCTAAAATAATGTGAGTCTGGGTTCAGCTGCTCTTTTTTGCTGTTTCATTCAGCGCTCCGTGTTCCCATTGATTGCATTTACATCATTTTAAATACATGCAAAGCCAGAGCTTTAGCTACTTTGCATGTGCAACCTGGATAACATGTTTTTCAAACCAGGCACGATTTGGGAAATTCTTCCATTATTGACTGCTCCATGGACAGAACAATCAAAATTTTCCCGTGACAATACCTCACTAAAAAAGCTTTTAATGCAGAATAGAAAAGATTTTTTTTTTCTGTTTAAACCTGAAAGAAAAATCAAGTTGTTTATCCCTGGTATCCCTTGTTTTTATTTTCATACTTTAGCAAAAAAGCATGCAAAGATGCTGCAAGTGCTTAAAACGTTTTAATTTAATGACCTTATCGGTGAGGAGACCTGAACTATAAAGCTTCCTACCTTGAATTTTCAGCCACAGCCAGTCCATGCACATGTTGAAATGACCTCTTTGAGAAACAAAGAAGTAAAAAGAAATGTTTTCTGTACCAGATAAACTCTGTAGCGGACAAGGTATATCCTCACAGTCTGAGGATATACCTCAGCGTGGATAATTGTTGCATGGTTGAGTTGGCAACTTTTAACATTTAAAGTATTTTGAAATGAAGGTGGTGGAAGGCAAATTAAACTTAAAATATTCAATGTCAGAGTCTGCACTTATATGCAACAATGTCATTAGAACTTTTTTTTTCTGTTGAATTATTCATGCTAATAGGTGAATTATACAAGAAAGATAAAAAAAATATATATATTTCCTGGTTCTAGCTGCTGGTCCAAAAAAACCAACAATTTTCTGTCATGTATTGTATGGGGTGCTGTAGTTTCCTCCCAGAGCTCAAAAATATAACTGTTAGGTTAATTGATTTCTGACCTAAATTGTCCTTGGGTACAGTACAAGTGTGTGTTCCCCTTGCAGTACCTGTATTATAGCACTTTAATTTGACAGAACTCTACAAATAAAGTTTGATTTTATGATTGCCTACCTGTCCAGGATGTATCCCATTTCTTACCCAATGATGGCTTGAGATAGGAACTAACCTTTCAGGTAACTGTGCAAGGATAATGAGGTAAAGACGATGGAAAAGAATGGATGTATGCACAACTGCACAACACTGATTTAAAGAAATCTTTAATAAAAGACAAGTGCTATCACCCTTTTTGAGAAGACACAGACTAATAACAAGCATACCATGACAGAGTGTTCACAACATTATTCAAGCAAATCGCATACGTTGGAAAACATTCAAAACACACAGAGACTGCTTTCTATGACTGATTATCCTTCATAAACATCCTACTACAGATTTTTGGCTGTTGGTACAGTACGCTTTAGCACAGAAAGGGATGTATGATGCATACATTGTGAAACATAGTACCCCGGTATGTTGCAAAGATCCACTGAGTGAAGACGCAGTCTAAAAGACTGAACCATTGCAACAGGATGTTACATAAACCTCCATGAAAATAGATGGAGAAGAAACAGGAAGACGAGCGAGATAAGGAACAGGGAGGATGTTTGCTGTCAGGGGTGGGCAGGTAAAAAGGAAATGAAAGAAGGCAGGAGACACCAGCAAGAAAAGGAGCAAGGAGAGAATGAGTTGTAGAGGTGAGAGAGAGTTGTTAAAGGTTAAAGTGTTCCTTCATCTAGCAGTTTGTTGATGCCATTACAGATCTTCCTCAGAGAGAGTCTGTACTCCTCTCCGTCCCCATACAGCTCAACCAGGAAATCCCCATTGGCGAAATGGTTGAAAACGTGATCAATGCGCGCATGTGAGCGTGCGGTCAGGTGCCCCTCGACCAGGGCGTGAAGCAGGTCCCTGCACTCCAGCAGGAGCTCCGCCAGAATATTCCTGTCAAATGTATAATCCACCTCGTAAAATGACACCGCCGTCATGGCTGCCTGGTTCATCTTCTTCTTGAAACGCTCCACTGTGTCCAACTCGTCAGGATTGAACTGGTGGTTGCGGTACAAGATGCCAATCTTTAGGGCAATCTTGATCACGTCCTTGATGATCTTGTGTGCTTCTTTTTTGCTCTTGGTGAATTCACGACTTGCTTTGTAAAGCTCATCAAGGATCTCACTACTGGTGTCATCTGTAAGCATGTTAGCCACAGCCATGGTCGCCATCTTGCTTAGGATTTTCTTCTGGGCTTGCATGGCCAAGGACCGGGAGTTAAAGCTCTCCTGTCCTGAAGGAAGAGAAAAAAAAGTTAAGTTAATCCAAAGTTTCACAGCAAAATTAACAGACAATGGGAAAAAACCAACATATTGGTGTAATAAAAGGCAATAGTACATGATACAGCGAGTTCATAAATCTATAAAGTAATTTTCCAGAGCTTATGGACTACATTCTGTAGGTGCTTGTAGGAACCAGGTGGTAACTTGAACTCTGATTAACAATAGCATTCATCTTATAATAAAGCAATACTTAAAATATGCTTCTCTTTCCAATAAATTAAATATTTCTGACCCATAAGTTACTTTCTGGAACTTTACGGGTATACCTTTGGATATATTTGCTAATGTTCTAGAGTTTGTGTGTATTTCTCTGAAATTTTCAGGCAACTTTTGTAGAATTTTTTCTTACTTTAAGAAATTATAGGATCTATTTTCTTTTTTTTTTTTTTTTTTTTTTTACACAACTTAAAGGTTACTTGTGAGGACTGGGTTATATTAGGGGTTGGTAGCTTTTGGAGGCTATGGGTTACTTTCCAAAATAAAATAAGTACTCTATTTAAAGTAAGGTCCCAAAATCACATGCCCAGAAATAATCATGAAGTCTCGGGGACAGTCAGGATCTCTGTTCCAGAAAACAAAATGTTCCTGAACACAAGTCAAATTATCCTTAGAGCAAAAATGATTAAAAAAACAGCTTTAAAAGAAATCTTCTGGGTTATGGGGAAGTAATTCAGGCATACCCAAAGTTGCTCCTAAAGGGCCGCCCTCCTGCAGGTTTTAGAGGTTTCCCTGCTTTTGCACAGCTGATTCTAATGATTGCAGTTCAGCAAAGCCTCTTAATCAGCGATAAATGAAAATTAGCTGTGCTGAAGCAGGAAAACCTCTGAAACCTGCAGGACAGCGGCCCCGAGGACCCACTTTGGGCATGCCTGCTGTAAGTTATACAATGGTATACTCAAGGTCAGTACCCTAAATGGTCAAAGAGAATACCCAAAGTACAGTGAAAGTTTGTTCAATGTACTGAAAAGTATTCTGAGAGTAACAAAAGTATCTTTGTTATATTTTGTGAAGTAATATAAGGCGTTTAGGAATGCATCCTGTTAGTTCTATGTAGGTAGTTTTAAAATCTGTAAAGTACCCTTTATGCAATATTAAATAACCTACAGGTTTGAGGTTCTACATACATGGACACATGTAAACCACTGACAAGCCCTCATATGTGAAATTACCTTGTAAATTCAGGAAAATGACTGCCCCTGAAAATTTCCTTTGTGTTTAAGAAGGAACATCGTAAGTTCTAGAAAGTATTTCATATTCTTGTCCTTTTCTAATCTTCATAGGACTATCACTTTAAAACTTAACGCATTTTCTTGAAACTTTAAACAAAACATATGGTAAATCTTTGTATACAGTACATGTTTGTACTGTGTGGCTTGTGTAATCTTTCTGATCTTCAGTGTGTTTGCATAAAACAGCTGAAATCCATCTGGACTCACTGGCCTTTAAAACTCAGATGACCAATGCAAGAAAAATAAAAAAATCTAGTTTCCAAACATTGCTTAAATTTTCCATTTTCAAGTCCAGATATATATTGCTTTTTCTTATGAAACAATACTAACTTGTATCTATAAATTAACTCTCTTATATTATTGTGACTGGAAGCAGTTATTGTAACTTCAGGAAATATAACTTCAAAACAAAACTATTCTGAATGATCCATTTTTTGCAATGAACAATGGAAAAAATGTCAGATAAACAGCTGTTCACTTCACAGAAAACAAAGCTCCTTTGAATCTAGACAAACTCCCAACACGGAGTATACAAAAAGAGGTGCAGCTGCATTCTGCGGCAGGGCAGTGGCTTTCCTAGCTGGCTGTGGTTTAACACGCTGTCTTTCTGGAGAAATCACCAACAGCTCTGGCTTACATCAAACATCTGTCCTCTGATAAGAGCTATTTTGCGTTCTTTCTTTAACAAGTCCAAAGAAAAGTTCCCAATTTACCCTAACCGCACCACATTTATGAGACAGGCAAAGATGAAAGCTTCCCTTTCACAATGATGCTGGCACAATGGTAGGTGTACATTTTAAGAGGGCCACCCAGCTTTAATTTACACATTAGATAACCTATTTTATGATTAAAGGCAAGGAAAGAGGCTTCATTTTTCTCCTGCTCCCCTGCTCTGGGCCCATCACCAACCACCTCTTCCTCCTCCACACGTTCCTATAAAGGCTTGAAGAGGAGGAAGCCAAGGGATGTCATTGTTGATTAGGCTCTGACACAGTGAGCCCAAATTCATGGAGGAACATTTGCTTTGTTGTCATTACATTACACTTAAACCAGACAGATATTGGACTATTTTAAATTCACCCCATCATCACCTCATTGGGTTATTTGGTATTGAATTGCAAATCCAGAACAGAGGTTGAAGGGTGCCCCACATCAGGGAGAAACCAAATCCATGGCATTTCACATGAATCTAGAGAAGTGGCATTTCATCTGTTGGTCTGAAGCTAAATGACATTTCATGTAATACAATTAGCCCCCCATGACATTTAACAACAAACAATGCTAATTCCTTTGTCTACAGTCTTTCAACTGTCCCCACCCAACCACTCTCTCCAAAAAAGGGGTGCACAGATATCAGTTTGCTCCATCTATACACAAGCAGCTGCATATAAAGAGTTTGTTTTAAAATAAGATTTAGTTAATATGTTGCTATGTGTATCATTCTTACGGTGATGGGGCTAAAATCACATTATTGTATGAGCCACTAAATCGAAGCTTGCTGCTACAGCGACTTAGAAAAGTCTCAATTTAGAACATCTATAAGAAAATGATTAAGATATTTTATTTATGTTTTTATGACCCTTAAATTGTATATAGGCTATATTGACAGTTGTGTAGTCAGAAACTTTAGTTCCATGGTTTTCAGACCTGGGGGATTCTAAAGATGTTTTTTATATTAGTGAGTATTACCATGACTTAAGCTCCTCCAATATGTATACTTTGCCAGTGTTTGTGGATTAACAAGTTTATGAAAAGGTAAAGTCAGAACAGTATTTGGGAAAAGTGTCTCCACAGTAGGTAGCACTGCTGCCTTGCAGCAAGAAAGTTCAAGGTTCGATTCCTGGCCAGGGGTCTTTCTGCAGGAAGTTTTCATATTGTCCCTGTGCATGTGTGGGTTCTCTCCAGTGAGTGTGTGTGTGAATGGTTGTTTGTCCTGTTTGTCTCTGTATTGCCCTGCGATGGACTGGCGACCTGTCAAGGGTGTGCCTGCCTCTCGCCCATTTACAGCTGGAGATAGGCACCAGCACCCTTTGAGAGCCCAGCTGGGATAAGCATAATGGGAAATGGATGGCATGGATGGATGGCATGCCTTTTGAGCTAAAGTGAGTAGAGCTTTACTTCAACATTTCCATATATTTCAATCTGGTGCCGGTGTTATTTGGGAACAAAGCTGAAAAATGGTCTTCATCCCAGATTTCTGATGGGATTCATATTGATTTCAGGGTAAATACATGAATAGCTTTGATGCAATAGAACTCTAGGTAAAAAGTGATGATCAATATCAGTGACAGTTGTGTAGAAGAAGGTTCCATAAAAGAAGGCAATTGTGGGAGTGTCTCCATTCTGTGTAAAGCTGATATTCACTGATAAATCACAGTTCTTACTCAGGTTGCACAGATTAGTGTTGGATTTGAATGTTTTCTGTTTGTCAGATACACAAGCATGTTTGAAGGTGTTAAATATTGTTTGAGGTTCATCAATAAAAAACACTAAACAGCTGTGCTGATACAACGAAGGAGGCTAAGGGGGACAGATGTGTAAATCAATCAACACATGACTGAGAGGAATGCCAACACTGCCAATAAGGCCAGGTCCCTGAAAAAGTAAGAGAAAATCACTGCAAAATGGACGGCAAAGTGCAACATTTCTATTAAGCTGACGAGGCAAAGGTTATGGTCATCAGGAATACAGAGGAACTGGACATATTCACAAGAGTGCCATGCAGAGACAGAAGGTAACATTAACTCACAAGCAGGATGACAAAACCAAAACATACTGACTCTGTGACCGAAGCATATTATCACTAGCTAAAGCCAGGCTTACACTGTGCGATTTTTTGCTCTTATCTGGGCGACTTTCCAGTCGTGCGTGAATTTACCGATTGGGCCGACTTTCAGCCTGATCACGCATCGTGTAGCCTCGAGGTCGCCACAAGGGGCGATCAGCCTGTCACGACCATCTCCCGATCAGGAATTGTGAGGTCGGGAGAAAATTAAACATGTTTCATGGTGGGTAAATGTTAGGTTTAAACACCAAACATTTTATGCAGTAACCTGTACAAATAAGACACAGAGAATTTTAGTATGATTCACTTGCAAGGGAGAGTGATCAGAGACTGTTCAGTTACAATTCTCCAAAACACTCTGAAAAGTCTCCGCTCCACCGAGCTTTTTTATTAAGGAAACGCCCTGGCTACAATGTGGTTCCGACTGCTAAGGGGAGGGGTGAATAAACCAGTCGGAACCAGAAGTCTGCATCACATCATACAGTATCATGAGATAAGAGCTTTCACTCCTTTCTCCAATGTTTCTACGTGCAGTTCCCCGTGTTCTGGCTGCTGACCTTGAGCAGCCAGTTCTCACAATCAGCACTCCCTCCTTCTGCACAGCTTCTGCACAGACTTAAAACATTAGTACAAGTAAAATACTTCAACACTCTTTATGATATAAGTGAAATAAGGATAACAAAATGTGTGAGCATAATAATATGATCAAAGTAATATGATTAAAAGTAGAATAACTTGTACAATTAATCCAACAGTAAATCACTCAGTATCATGCGCAAACAAGGATTCTTCTTATTCTTCTTCTTCTCAGATGAAAACACAGAAGCATGGCGGGGTGTGAGTGAAATGGAGTTCTGTCTGTAAAATTTACAGATTATAGTAGCCACATTTGCTCAGCCATATCTTTGTCCAAATATGTTGCCGCCTTTTCTTCTTAAGGCTTTCAGCACATAAAATTGCACACATTGCTAGAGAGCACATTTCTCTCTATTCCTCTTCTACTCATTTGGCTTGTGGATAGACGAGTCCGAGTAGCTCCATCTCACTGCGGAGCTGAGTCTGACCTGGTTTTTAGACGTACAGCGCAAGCAGGTAGATCGTATCAGAGCGTCGCGCTGCACATACAGTACATTGTGAGCTGTGGCTGCGTGCAATGATTGAAAAGAATTCCACAGTGTATCCCCGGCTTAAGGCTATAGATTCAAATCTTTTGTTGATGGAGTACGGACAGCAGGACCTGAAAGAGGAAACTGTCCCAGGACACTGTTTTAACAGTGATACTTTTGATATTGTTGCGTTTACTATACTGAAAAGCTGTACAACATGGCAGTTAAAACAGACAATATATCATTTATTATAAATTTGATAGTGGAAGCCTGTATGCTACCTTTAACAGCATCAAAGACTATATAGACCAGTTTATGCAACTGTTTAGCATCATTACAGTATCAGAGACATGGATCAGTCATGAAAAGCAGTTGAGTTTTAGCCTGAGGTATATGAATTTAATTATATGAATAGAGTGGAAAATAATGGTGTAGCTGTGACAGTGCATGTGGACACAAAACCTGAGATCTAAAATAATTGATAAAATGAAAAAGGAAATGGAAGGCATAATTAAATGTATAACGATTAAAGACTGTATGGGAAAAAAGGAAAATGTTCTGGCTAGCTGCATCTTCCAATATGGATATGTTTAGGGTGTGATTTCAAGTAACATTCATAAATGTAATACAGAAGATATATTTCATCTTTAGCAACTTTAATATTGGTCTGCTAAGCTCAGAAAACTGTAACCCTGCTTAAGAGTTTATTTTGATTTGAGCCTTTTAAATAAATTCCCAGACACAGTTGGATCACAACTCACAGTGACTACAGCTATACATAATATATCTACAAACCTTTTTGATAATGCAGGAAGTGGTTTATTCACCCAGTCACCATTGACCAGCGTTTGTGATTTATGACAACTATTATAGGAAAGTTAAGGAGGAAACACAAAAGAGAAAAGAGGGCCAATGACTGCATTTCAAAATGATCTGTTCAGTCAAAACTGGGACCCAGTACTCTGGGAGAAAAGCATAGATAAAGCTTATGTAATATTCCTAAAGATGTTCAAAAATACATATGATAAGCACTATCCAATAAAAACATATATAAAAAAGGTAAATGTTCTGGAACTTGATGGATCAAAAAAAGGACTGCAGAAAATCTTGTAAAAAAAGAAAACGTAAATAAAGATTTCTTAAAGCACAGGACCCAAAGTATTCAAAACATGTGGAATATTTTAAATAATGTTATTAGAAGGGGAGACAAAGAAACTCATTATCCTCAAATGATATAAATATTGATGTGAAGTGTTTTGCAAACATCAGCCAAAAACTAGCCAAATTCCTTATTCCTGATCCTGGGACAACAGAGAACTAGAAAGAGGTACTTATAAAAAACAAATCCAGGACCAGTATTTTTCACAGCCTTCGAAGAATGAGAAAGCATTGCTGTTTTAAAAATGAAGGGCCACTGACTGTGATGAGATTGATATAACAGTCAAAAGAGTTATTCATGGAATTGTTAAACCTCTAACTCACATCTTCAACCTCTCTTTCCATACAGGGAAATTTACAAACATATGAATGGAACCAGCTTCCTCCCACAGCCCCAAAAAATGACTGTTAGGTTAATGGGCTTCTCTAAATTCTCCTTAGGTGTGAGTGTGTGCGTGAATGATTGTTTGTCCTGTTAGTTTCTGTGTTGTCCTGCGATGGACTGGTGATCTATCCAGGGTGGACCCTGCCTCTCACCCATTGACAGCTGGAGATAGGTAGGATTAAACGTGATTAACTGATTATTGAAATAACTGTCCACTAGTAAGTGGAATATAGAGACTTTAAAACATGCCTTTAGCTGACAGAACAACCCACCTTGAGCAGTAATTATATAAAAATATATAAACAAAATATATACATTTTGTATTGAAGCTAAAAAAAAATGTTTTTGTCTGTCAATATGCTCTATCCAGAACTCCTGAAGTGGAAAAGTTTTAGTTTCAACTCGCTTAATCTTAATTATCATAATTATTATGATAATCTAATTTTCTAAATCTTAAGCACCTGGACCCACATGAAAATAATGTGAATTGCAATAAATGGTGTAAAATGTGAAACAAACTCAGTTTTTAATCGAAGCAATGTCCAATATTTAGGAAAAGGTTTAAACTGTTTTACTTAGAAGAGATCTGAGATGGAAGAAGGGTGGTGAGCATCAGTGGATACTCTTCGTCCCTGTAGATGGGCATATATATATTTTATCAATAGTTGTGGTCATGTGGACTTTCAGTTATAATGGTATGAATGAAGATGTGTGTTGGCACGTGTAAATGTGTATATGTTAACATGCACATGTTTTTTCACATTTCATTACCTCATACCTTTTTTTTTTGGACATAATCACTATTAACACTAATAAAATAACAATTATATGTGTCAGTAATTATAATATTGGCATTTTATATATATATTTATCTTTTTGTTTTCATTTATTTCTTTACTGGTTTGTTTGAAATAAAGTAATTCATAGATTCACTGAAACAAAGGTAATAGTCTGGGCTTTCATTTTTTCATTGTTGTTTCATTGTTCAAACTGCTTCTTCCTAAGCTTCTGTTATTATTTGTTTGAATTTTCTAGATACTGTTATAATGTCTAGATACTATTGTAATCTCACTTGTGTCATGGTCTTGGTTCTGTTGTTCTTTACTTTGCTCCTTGTTTTCTAGTTTTATTGGTTTAATTCCAGTTTTGTTGTAATTTCTAGATTTGTTAGTTCTCATGTTTTTCTGTTGTCCTCTGTTGCCCTCTTGTGTGTGTGTGTGTGTTCCTTTCCCCTTGGTTCCCTCGTTGTCTCCTCTCACACCTACTCCTTGTCAGCTCGTTAGCCCTCCCTTTGTCTCTGTCTGCTATATATGCTCTCCCTCTGCTCTCACTCTTTGTTGGTTCCTTGCTGTCCCCCCATAAAGTTGTCCACCTACCTCGTCTCTCCCTGGCTCCTGGTGTTTGGTTCCCCAGATGTCTCCTTAGTTCTGGTTTGCTTTTCATTATTAGTTGGATTTTTGGATTCCTGCCTTTGTTTACTGTTTTTGCCCCATTAAAACTCCTAGAAATCTCCTCAGCCTCTCTGCCTCTGCACTTGGGTCCTCCAAACCACAACTAAACCCTTGTTTGCTTAATTCTAAAAAGTAATTTTTTTTCCAAAAGTAATAGTAAAAACTGATTACATGATTTTCATATTTGATCAAGAGGTAGACCATCACAGCTGTATTAATTTCCAGTCTGTACTTAAGAGCACAGAGGCCACATTACTATTCTGGTTCTGTGTTTCCTTGTTCTGTGAAATGAAACTATTCAGAGAGGAAAACAGTCCAGGAGAAAAGCTTGAAATCCTTAAAACAAATAATTTAAATTCAAAGCAGTTTTCCCCTTCTCAATGTGCTTAAAATACTGCAACATAATGAAAGCATGAATTGAAAAAAAATTTCAACATATATATTTAGCAAAACAAGAACGTCCTAGTTTTCATAACATTTGAATAGCAACAGCGCAGTATGTAACTGCTATTCATTAGTCAGATCTGTGCTTCTCATCAAAAGGCTCTTTTTGTCACTGTCATTTCCTGTTTCTATCAAGCAGCTCTTTGTTCCAGTGAGCATCTGATATTTAGAAACCCAACAGGATAGATTTCTTTCAGATGATAAAGGTGAGAGCTTGCTCTTCGATCTGACATACTAAGGGTGGAAGAGTTGTTTTACGTTTGAAACCTACTAGTTTGTTGGACCTCTCTCTTTTAAACACATTCCTCTTAGGTCATTAGAAATGCGCCTGATTATTACAATCAACACAGATGGAGATAGTAACTGTGGAAAGTTTGTTTCTGCTTTAAGAGTGAGGCTATAAACAGGCCAATTATTCCTCTGAGGATGTGGATGATTCAGGGTCTGGCTAAAGATACAGAGCCAGTGAGGGTGGATGATAGCAAAAAGTGCACATGAAGACACTGAGATGTCCAAGCTTTCTCACACACTAACTTACAGCCTGTCACCCAGAGGCTGTGATGAACGACATGCATGGGCCACAATGTCAAAAGGAGTTAGAGAAGAGTCCAAGCTGTCAGGAGAGAGATGGCGAGAAAACTGTCTGCCCTGTTCTTCATCTTCATTCCGCTCTCATAGTTTCTCTGCTACCTGCTCGTTATTTTTTCCACCTCACTTGTCCTAAAGCATTTAAATAAAGTACCTCTGTGTGGCATTTTTGGAAACGACTTACTAAATGCAAACTGATGCAAACAGCCAATGCTGGGGCAGTTGCAGAAGTACTGGCCCCATCGAAGCGGTTACACAAGAGTGCTTTGGGAGTATGTGAAGTTTACTTTAACATGAGGATTAGTGAGGTGCTTGCTGCTCTCTGCCCGTGGCTGTTGACCAGACACTCTCTCTTTGTTCCGCCTGATGTTTTTAGAGGCCTGAGTCAACATTTTCTGCTGCATTGCTTTAGAACATGCATCCAGAGTGGAATATGCAGACCAGTCAGACCTGCTTTACCAAAGTTGACTTTTTTCAAAAAAGTTTCCATCCGAACAGATCCTCTCCATTTTAGCACGACAAGCTTGCGGCATACATAGAAGTAGGCCTGTTTATACTTCGACAGGCTAGCAAACTTTGACATAAGAATGAGATTAGTTGGTTATCTGCAAATGAAAATGATCTGTGTAATTGCAGATAAAAGTTATTAAACAAGCCTTATGTTTCCACTCAAAATCTATTTCCAAGCCTGTTTTCCAAACTGGTTAAGCTCTGACCAATATCTACCACAGGTAAGGCAGAGATCATCATTACTTATTTTGACAGGTCTGGAGACGTCTCATTTAAGTTAATGTGTAGACACCACCTGCTCTGCCTATAACAATGCATTCCTATGGGGTACAAATGAAATAATACATTTTTTTCTTGTTAAAAAAAATTCATTTAGCATGGAGCATTGATAAGTTTGACAAAAAAACAAAAGACAAAAAAAAAACTTGTGTGAATTGTTTTCAAAATCCATAAAGCATAATAATTAGCACATAAAGAAATGTTTTTGAATGAATCAACCATAAAATGTCTTTGTTTGGCTGACTTTAACTAGATGTTTAAGGATTAAGCTTTAAAAAAAAAGACCACATCCATCCATCCATCCATCCATCCATCCATCCATCCATCCATCCATCCATCCATCCATCCATC